>NC_134827.1:55219704-55406393 GCF_004210375.1 Tachypleus tridentatus
AGTGTCAAACACTCAACATCTGTCTTAACTGTGAATGACTAGTGTCAAACACTCAACATCTGTCTTAACTGTGAATGACTAGTGTCAAACACTCAACATCTGTCTTAACTGTGAATGACTAGTGTCAAACATTCAACATCTGTCTTAACTGTGAATGACTAGTGTCAAACACTCAACATCTGTCTTAACTGTGAATGACTAGTGTCAAACACTCAACATCTGTCTTAACTGTGAATGACTAGTGTCAAACACTCAACATCTGTCTTAACTGTGAATGACTAGTGTCAAACACTCAACATCTGTCTTAACTGTGAATGACTAGTGTCAAACACTCAACATCTGTCTTGTCAACTGTGAATGACTAGTGTCAAACACTCAACATCTGTCTTAACTGTGAATGACTAGTGTCAAACACTCAACATCTGTCTTAACTGTGAATGACTAGTGTCAAACACTCAACATCTGTCTTAACTGTGAATGACTAGTGTCAAACACTCAACATCTGTCTTAACTGTGAATGACTAGTGTCAAACACTCAACATCTGTCTTAACTGTGAATGACTAGTGTCAAACACTCAACATCTGTCTTAACTGTGAATGACTAGTGTCAAACACTCAACATCTGTCTTAACTGTGAATGACTAGTGTCAAACACTCAACATCTGTCTTAACTGTGAATGACTAGTGTCAAACACTCAACATCTGTCTTAACTGTGAATGACTAGTGTCAAACACTCAACATCTGTCTTAACTGTGAATGACTAGTGTCAAACACTCAACATCTGTCTTAACTGTGAATGACTAGTGTCAAACACTCAACATCTGTCTTAACTGTGAATGACTAGTGTCAAACACTCAACATCTGTCTTAACTGTGAATGACTAGTGTCAAACATTCAACATCTGTCTTAACTGTGAATGACTAGTGTCAAACACTCAACATCTGTCTTAACTGTGAATGACTAGTGTCAAACACTCAACATCTGTCTTAACTGTGAATGACTAGTGTCAAACACTCAACATCTGTCTTAACTGTGAATGACTAGTGTCAAACACTCAACATCTGTCTTAACTGTGAATGACTAGTGTCAAACACTCAACATCTGTCTTAACTGTGAATGACTAGTGTCAAACACTCAACATCTGTCTTAACTGTGAATGACTAGTGTCAAACACTCAACATCTGTCTTAACTGTGAATGACTAGTGTCAAACACTCAACATCTGTCTTAACTGTGAATGACTAGTGTCAAACACTCAACATCTGTCTTAACTGTGAATGACTAGTGTCAAACACTCAACATCTGTCTTAACTGTGAATGACTAGTGTCAAACACTCAACATCTGTCTTAACTGTGAATGACTAGTGTCACACTCAACATCTGTCTTAACTGTGAATGACTAGTGTCAAACACTCAACATCTGTCTTAACTGTGAATGACTAGTGTCAAACACTCAACATCTGTCTTAACTGTGAATGACTAGTGTCAAACACTCAACATCTGTCTTAACTGTGAATGACTAGTGTCAAACACTCAACATCTGTCTTAACTGTGAATGACTAGTGTCAAACACTCAACATCTGTCTTAACTGTGAATGACTAGTGTCAAACACTCAACATCTGTCTTAACTGTGAATGACTAGTGTCAAACACTCAACATCTGTCTTAACTGTGAATGACTAGTGTCAAACACTCAACATCTGTCTTAACTGTGAATGACTAGTGTCAAACACTCAACATCTGTCTTAACTGTGAATGACTAGTGTCAAACACTCAACATCTGTCTTAACTGTGAATGACTAGTGTCAAACACTCAACATCTGTCTTAACTGTGAATGACTAGTGTCAAACACTCAACATCTGTCTTAACTGTGAATGACTAGTGTCAAACACTCAACATCTGTCTTAACTGTGAATGACTAGTGTCAAACACTCAACATCTGTCTTAACTGTGAATGACTAGTGTCAAACACTCAACATCTGTCTTAACTGTGAATGACTAGTGTCAAACACTCAACATCTGTCTTAACTGTGAATGACTAGTGTCAAACACTCAACATCTGTCTTAACTGTGAATGACTAGTGTCAAACACTCAACATCTGTCTTAACTGTGAATGACTAGTGTCAAACACTCAACATCTGTCTTAACTGTGAATGACTAGTGTCAAACACTCAACATCTGTCTTAACTGTGAATGACTAGTGTCAAACACTCAACATCTGTCTTAACTGTGAATGACTAGTGTCAAACACTCAACATCTGTCTTAACTGTGAATGACTAGTGTCAAACACTCAACATCTGTCTTAACTGTGAATGACTAGTGTCAAACACTCAACATCTGTCTTAACTGTGAATGACTAGTGTCAAACACTCAACATCTGTCTTAACTGTGAATGACTAGTGTCAAACACTCAACATCTGTCTTAACTGTGAATGACTAGTGTCAAACACTCAACATCTGTCTTAACTGTGAATGACTAGTGTCAAACACTCAACATCTGTCTTAACTGTGAATGACTAGTGTCAAACACTCAACATCTGTCTTAACTGTGAATGACTAGTGTCAAACACTCAACATCTGTCTTAACTGTGAATGACTAGTGTCAAACATTCAACATCTGTCTTAACTGTGAATGACTAGTGTCAAACACTCAACATCTGTCTTAACTGTGAATGACTAGTGTCAAACACTCAACATCTGTCTTAACTGTGAATGACTAGTGTCAAACACTCAACATCTGTCTTAACTGTGAATGACTAGTGTCAAACACTCAACATCTGTCTTAACTGTGAATGACTAGTGTCAAACACTCAACATCTGTCTTAACTGTGAATGACTAGTGTCAAACACTCAACATCTGTCTTAACTGTGAATGACTAGTGTCAAACACTCAACATCTGTCTTAACTGTGAATGACTAGTGTCAAACACTCAACATCTGTCTTAACTGTGAATGACTAGTGTCAAACACTCAACATCTGTCTTAACTGTGAATGACTAGTGTCAAACACTCAACATCTGTCTTAACTGTGAATGACTAGTGTCAAACACTCAACATCTGTCTTAACTGTGAATGACTAGTGTCAAACACTCAACATCTGTCTTAACTGTGAATGACTAGTGTCAAACACTCAACATCTGTCTTAACTGTGAATGACTAGTGTCAAACACTCAACATCTGTCTTAACTGTGAATGACTAGTGTCAAACACTCAACATCTGTCTTAACTGTGAATGACTAGTGTCAAACACTCAACATCTGTCTTAACTGTGAATGACTAGTGTCAAACACTCAACATCTGTCTTAACTGTGAATGACTAGTGTCAAACACTCAACATCTGTCTTAACTGTGAATGACTAGTGTCAAACACTCAACATCTGTCTTAACTGTGAATGACTAGTGTCAAACACTCAACATCTGTCTTAACTGTGAATGACTAGTGTCAAACACTCAACATCTGTCTTAACTGTGAATGACTAGTGTCAAACACTCAACATCTGTCTTAACTGTGAATGACTAGTTCAAACAAACCTCAACATCTGTCTAACTGTGAATGACTAGTGTCAAACATTCAACATCTGTCTTAACTGTGAATGACTAGTGTCAAACACTCAACATCTGTCTTAACTGTGAATGACTGAGTGTCAAACACTCAACATCTGTCTCAACTGGCGAAGCTGGTGTCAAACATTCAACATCTGTCTTAACTGTGAATGACTAGTGTCAAACACTCAACATCTGTCTTAACTGTGAGATGACTGGTGTCAAACACTCAACATCTGTCTTAACTGTGAATGACTGGTGTCAAACACTCAACATCTGTCTTAACTATGAATGACTAGTGTCAAACACTCAACATCTGTCTTAGCTTTGTGAATGACTGGTGTCAAACACTCAACATCTGTCTTAACTGTGAATGACTAGTGTCAAACATTCAACATCTGTCTTAACTGTGAATGACTAGTGTCAAACACTCAACATCTGTCTTAACTGTGAATGACTAGTGTCAAACACTCAACATCTGTCTCAACTGTGAATGACTAGTGTCAAACATTCAACATCTGTCTTAACTGTGAATGACTAGTGTCAAACATTCAACATCTGTCTTAATCTCGTGAATGACTAGTGTCAAACACTCAACATCAGTCTTAACTGTGAATGACTAGTGTCAGACACTCAACATCTGTCATAATTGTGTATGACTAGTGTCAAACATTAAACATCTGTCTTAACTGTGAATAGCTACTGTCAAACACTGAACATCTGTCTTAACTGTGAATGACTAGTGTCAAAGCATTCAGCATCTGTCTTAACTGTGAATGACTAGTGTCAGAGCATTCAGCATCTGTCTCAACTAAGGAGATGACTGGTGTCAAACACTCAAAATCTGTCTTAACTGTGAATGACTAGTGTCACAACACTCGACATCTGTCTTAACTGTTAATGACTAGTGTCAAACATTCAACATCTGTCTTAACTAAGAATGACTAGTGTCAAACACTCAACATCTGTCTTAACTGTGAATGACTAGTGTCAAACATTCAACATCTGTCTAAACTGTGAATGACTAGTGTCAAACACTCAACATGTCTTAACTGTGAATGACTAGTGTCAAACATTCAACATCTGTCTTAACTGTGAATGACTAGTGTCAAACACTCAACATCTGTCTAAACTGTAAATGACTAGTGTCAAACACTCAACATCTGTCACTAAACTGTAAATGACTAGTTTGTGACACACTCAACATCTGTCTCAACTGTGAATGACTAGAGTCAAACATTCAACATCTGTCTTAACTGTGAAACACTAGTGTCAAACATTCAACATCTGTCTCCAATCTGAATGACTAGTGTCAAACACTCAACATCTGTCTTAACTGTGAATGACTAGTGTCAAACTTATTCAAACATCTGTCTTAACTGTGAATGACTAGTGTCAAACATTCAACATCTGTCTTAACTGTGAATGACTGATGTCAAACACTCAACATCTGTCTTAATTCAGGAATGACTAGTGTCAAACACTCAACATCTGTCTCAATCTGTGAATGACTGGTGTCAAACCTTTAACATCTGTCTTAACTGTGAATGACTAGTGTCAAACACTCAACATCTGTCTAAACTATGAATGACTAGTGTCAAACATTCAACATCTGTCTTAACTGTGAATGACTAGTGTCAAACATTCAACATCTGTCTCAACTGTGAATGACTAGTGTCAAACACTCAACATCTGTCTAAGCTTTGTAAATGACTAGTGTCAGACACTCAACATCTGTCTTAACTGTGAATGACTGAGTGTCAAACATTCAACATCTGTCTTAACTGTGAATATCACAAGTGTCAAACACTCAACATCTGTCTTAACTATGAATGACTGGTGTCAAACACTCAACATCTGTCTTAAACTGTGAATGAACTGGTGTCAAACACTCAACATCTGTCTTAACTGTGAATGACTGGTGTCAAACATTCAACATCTGTCTTAAATGTGAATGACTAGTGTCAAACACTCAACATCTGTCTTAACTGTGAATGACTAGTGTCAAACACTCAGCATCTGTCTTTATACGAATGACTAGTGTCAAACAGTCAACATCTGTCTTAACTTTGTGAATGACTGGTGTGTCAGACTCAGCATCTGTCTCAATTACATTAAATGACTGAGTGTCAGGCACTTTCAACATCTGTCTAAACTGAGAATGACTGGTGTCAAACACTCAACATCTGTCTTAACTGTGAATGACTGGTGTCAAACATTCAACATCTGTCTCAACTCGAAATGACTAGTGTCAAACGCTGAACATCTGTCTTAACTGTGAATGACTAGTGTCAAACACTCAACATCTGTCTAAACTATGAATGACTAGTGTCAGACACTCAACATCGTCTCAACTGTGAATGACTAGTGTCAAACATTCAACATCTGTCTCAAGCTGTGAATCACTGAGTGTCAAACACTCAACATCTGTCTTAACTGTGAATGACTAATGTCAGACATTCAACATCTGTCTTAACTGTGAATGACTAGTGTCAAACATTCAACATCTGTCTTAACTTATGATTAACTGAGTGTCAAGCATTCAACATCTGTCTCAACTGGCCGGATCACTGGTGTCAAACATTCAACATCCAACATAACTGTGAATGACTGGTGTCAGACACTCAGCATCTGTCTTAACTGTGGATAACTAGTGTCAAACACTCAACATCAGTCTCAACTGTGAATGACTAATGTCAAACATTCAGCATCTGTCTTAACTGTGTAAACACTCAACATCAGTCTTAATTATGAATGACTAGTGTCAACCACTCAACATCAGTCTTAACTGTGAATGACTAGTGTCAGACACTCAACATCTGTCTTAATTGTGTATGACTAGTGTCAGACACTCAACATGTCTTAACTTGAATGACTAGTGTCAAACACTCAACATCAGTCTTAACTGTGAATGACTAATGTCAAACACTCAACATCTGTCTTAACTGTGAATGACTAGTGTCAAACACTCAACATCTGTCTTAATTGTGAATGACTAGTGTCAAACGCTGAACATCAGTCTTAACTGTGAATGACTAGTGTCAGACACTCAACATCTGTCTTAATTGTGTATGACTAGTGTCAAACATTAAACATCTGTCTTAACTGTGAATGACTGCTGTCAAACATTCAACATCTGTCTCAGCTGTGAATCACTAGTGTCAGAACACTCAACATCTGTCTAAACTGTAAATGACTAGTGTCAGACACTCAACATCTGTCTAAATCTGTGAATGACTAGTGTCAAACATTCAACATCTGTCTTAACTTATGAATGACTAGTGTCAAACATTCAACATCTGTCTTAATTGTGAATTGACTAGTGTCAAACAATCAACATCTGTCTAAACTGTGAATGACTAGTGTCAAACACTTCAACATCTGTCTCAACTGTGAATGACTAGTGTCAAACATTCAACATCTGTCTTAACTGTGAATGACTGAGTGTCAAACGTTCAACATCTGTCTTTACTGTAAATGACTGGTGTCAGACACTCAACATCTGTGTCTCAACTGTGAATGACTGGTGTCAAACATTCAACATCTGTCTTAACTTTGAATGACTGGTGTCAAACACTCAACATCTGTCTTAACTGTGAATGACTAGTGTCAAACACTCAACATCTGTCTTAACTGTGAATGACTGATGTCAAACACTCAACATCTGTCTTAACTGTGAATGACTGGTGTCAAGACACTCAACATCTGTCTTAACTCGAAATGACTAGTGTCAAACACTCAACATCTGTCTCAACTGTGAATGACTGAGTGTCAAACACTTCAACATCTGTCTAAACTGTGAATGACTGAGTGTCAAACACTCAACATCTGTCTTAACTGTGAATGACTAGTGTCAAACATTCAACATCGTCTCTCAACTTTGTGAATCACTAGTGTCAAACACTCAACATCTGTCTTAAACTGTGAATGACTAATGTCAAACACTCAACATCTGTCTAAACTGTGAATGACTAGTGTCAAACATTCAGCACATCTGTCTTAACTGTGAATGACTGATGTCAAACATTCAGCATCTGTCTTAACGGCTGTGAATCACTAGTGTCAAACATTCAACATCTGTCTAAACTGTGAATGACTAGTGTCAGAACATTCAACATCTGTCTTAACTGTGAATAACTAGTGTCAAACACTCAACATCAGTAACTGTGAATGACTAATGTCAAACACTCAACATCTGTCTTAACTGTGTAAACACTCAACATCAGTCTTAATTATGAATGACTAGTGTCAAACACTCAACATCAGTCTTAACTTGTGAATGACTGGTGTCAGACGCTGGTTTATCTGTCTTAATTGTGCAGAATGACTAGTGTCAGAACATTCAACATCTGTCTCAACTGTGAATGACTAGTGTCAAACACTCAACATCAGTCTTAACTGTGAATGACTAATGTCAAACACTCAGCATCTGTCTTAACTGTGAATGACTAGTGTCAAACACTCAACATCAGTCTCAACTATGAATGACTAGTGTCAAACATTCAACATCAGTCTTAACTATGAATGACTAGTGTCAGACTCTCAACATCTGTCATAACTTTGTATGACTAGTGTCAGACATTCAGCATCAGTCCTAACTGTGAATGACTACTGTCAAACACTGAACATCTGTCTCAACTGTGAATGACTAGTGTCAAACATTCAACATCTGTCTTAACTGTGAATGACTAATGTCAAACACTCAACATCTGTCTTAACTGTGAATGACTAGTGTAAAACATTCAACATCTGTCTCAACTGTGAATGACTAGTGTCCAGGCCTCAACATCTGTCTTAATTGTGAATGACTAGTGTCAAACACTCAACATCTGTCTTAACTGTGAATGACTAGTGTCAAACATTCAACATGTCTTAACTGTGAATGACTAGTGTCAAACACTCAACATCTGTCTTAACTGTGAATGACTGGTGTCAAACACTCAACATCTGTCTTAACTGTGAATGACTAGTGTCAAACACTCAACATCTGTCTTAACTGTGAATGACTAGTGTCAAACATTCAACATCTGTCTTAACTTTGTGAATGACTAGTGTCAAACACTCAACATCTGTCTTAACTGTGAATGACTAGTGTCAAACACTCAACATCTGTCTTAACTGTGAATGACTAGTGTCAAACACTCAACATCTGTCTTAACTGTGAATGACTAGTGTCAAACACTCAACATCTGTCTTAACTGTGAATGACTAGTGTCAAACACTCAACATCTGTCTTAACTGTGAATGACATCAGTCTTAATTGTCAAACATTCAACATCTGTCTTAACTGTGAATGACTAGTGTCAAACACTCAACATCTGTCTTAATTGTGTGACTTCATGAATGACTAGTGTCAAACACTCAACATCTGTCTTAACTGTGAATGACTAGTGTCAAACATTCAACATCTGTCTTAACTGTGAATGACTAGTGTCAAACACTCAACATCTGTCTTAACTGTGAATGACTAGTGTCAAACATTCAACATCTGTCTTAACTGTGAATGACTAGTGTCAAACACTCAACATCTGTCTTAACTGTGAATGACTAGTGTCAAACACTCAACATCTGTCTTAACTGTGAATGACTAGTGTCAAACATTCAACATCTGTCTTAACTGTGAATGACTAGTGTCAAACACTCAACATCTGTCTTAACTGTGAATGACTAGTGTCAAACATTCAACATCTGTCTTAACTGTGAATGACTAGTGTCAAACACTCAACATCTGTCTTAACTGTGAATGACTAGTGTCAAACACTCAACATCAGTCTTAACTGTGAATGACTAGTGTCAAACACTCAACATCTGTCTCAACTGTGAATCACTAGTGTCAAACACTCAACATCAGTCTTAACTGTGAATGACTAGTGTCCAAACACTCAACATCTGTCTTAATTGAGAATGACTAGTGTCAAACACTCAACATCTGTCTTAACTGTGAATGACTAGTGTCAAACACTCAACATCTGTCTTAACTGTGAATGACTAGTGTCAAACACTCAACATCTGTCTTAACTGTGAATGACTAGTGTCAAACACTCAACATCTGTCTTAACTGTGAATGACTAGTGTCAAACACTCAACATCTGTCTTAACTGTGAATGACTAGTGTCAAACACTCAACATCTGTCTTAACTGTGAATGACTAGTGTCAAACACTCAACATCTGTCTTAACTGTGAATGACTAGTGTCAAACACTCAACATCTGTCTTAACTGTGAATGACTAGTGTCAAACACTCAACATCTGTCTTAACTGTGAATGACTAGTGTAAAACATTCAACATCTGTCTTAACTATGAATGACTAGTGTCAAACACTCAACATCTGTCTTAATTGTGATTGACTAGTGTCAAACATTCAACATCAGTGTTAACTATAAATCACTAGTGTCAAACATTCAACATCTGTCTTAACTGTGAATGACTAGTGTCAAACACTCAACATCTGTCTTAACTGTGAATGACTAGTGTCAAACATTCAACATCTGTCTTAACTGTGAATGACTAGTGTCAAACACTCAACATCAGTCTTAACTGTGAATGACTAGTGTCAAACACTCAACATCTGTCTTAACTGTGAATGACTAGTGTCAAACATTCAACATCTGTCTTAACTGTGAATGACTAGTGTCAAACATCAACATCAACATCTGTCTTAACTGTGAATAGCTACTGTCAAACACTCAACATCTGTCTTAACTGTGAATGACTAGTGTCAAACATTCAACATCTGTCTTAACTGTGAATGACTAATGTCAAACACTCAACATCTGTCTTAACTGTGAATGACTAGTGTCAAACACTCAACATCTGTCTTAACTGTGAATGACTAGTGTCAAACACTCAACATCTGTCTTAACTGTGAATGACTAGTGTCAAACACTCAACATCTGTCTCAACTGTGAATGACTAGTGTCAAACACTCAACATCTGTCTTAACTGTGAATGACTAGTGTCAGACACTCAACATGTCTTAACTGTGAATGACTAGTGTCAAACATTCAACATCTGTCAACTTTGAATCACTAGTGTCAAACACTCAACATCTGTCAAACAAATGACTAATGTCAACATCAACATGTCTTAACTGTGAATGACTAGTGTCAAACATTCAACATCTGTCTTAACTGTGAATGACTAGTGTCAAACACTCAACATCTGTCTTAACTGTGAATCACTAGTGTCAAACAATCAACATCTGTCTAAACTGTGAATGACTAGTGTCAAACACTCAACATCTGTCTTAACTGTGAATGACTAGTGTCAAACACTCAACATCTGTCTTAACTGTGAATGACTAGTGTCAAACACTCAACATCTGTCTAAACTGTGAATGACTAGTGTCAAACACTCAACATCAGTCTTAACTGTGAATGACTAGTGTCAAACACTCAACATCTGTCTTAACTGTGAATGACTAGTGTCAAACACTCAACATCTGTCTTAACTGTGAATGACTAGTGTCAAACACTCAACATCTGTCTTAACTATGAATGACTAGTGTCAAACACTCAACATCTGTCTTAACTGTGAATGACTAGTGTCAAACACTCAACATCTGTCTTAACTGTGAATGACTAGTGTCAAACTCTCAACATCTGTCTTTAACTGTGAATGACTAGTGTCAAACACTCAACATCTGTCTTAACTGTGAATGACTAGTGTCAAACACTCAACATCTGTCTTAATTGTGAATGACTAGTGTCAAACACTCAACATCTGTCTTAACTGTGAATGACTAGTGTCAAACACTCAACATCTGTCTTAACTGTGAATGACTAGTGTCAAACACTCAACATCTGTCTTAACTGTGAATGACTAGTGTCAAACACTCAACATCTGTCTTAACTGTGAATGACTAGTGTCAAACACTCAACATCTGTCTTAACTGTGAATGACTAGTGTCAAACACTCAACATCTGTCTTCAACTGCTGTAACTTTGTGAATGACTAGTGTCAAACACTCAACATCTGTCTTAACTGTGAATGACTAGTGTCAAACACTCAACATCTGTCTTAACTGTGAATGACTAGTGTCAAACACTCAACATCTGTCTTAACTGTGAATGACTAGTGTCAAACACTCAACATCAGTCTTAACTGTGAATGACTAGTGTCAAACACTCAACATCTGTCTTAACTGTGAATGACTAGTGTCAAACATTCAACATCTGTCTTAACTGTGAATGACTAGTGTCAAACACTCAACATCTGTCTTAACTGTGAATGACTAGTGTCAAACACTCAACATCAGTCTTAACTGTGAATGACTAGTGTCAAACACTCAACATCTGTCTTAACTGTGAATGACTAGTGTCAAACACTCAACATCTGTCTTAACTGTGAATGACTAGTGTCAAACACTCAACATCTGTCTTAACTGTGAATGACTAGTGTCAAACACTCAACATCTGTCTTAACTGTGAATGACTAGTGTCAAACATTCAACATCTGTCTTAACTGTGAATGACTAGTGTCAAACACTCAACATCTGTCTTAACTGTGAATGACTAGTGTCAAACACTCAACATCTGTCTTAACTGTGAATGACTAGTGTCAAACACTCAACATCTGTCTTAACTGTGAATGACTAGTGTCAAACACTCAACATCTGTCTTAACTGTGAATGACTAGTGTCAAACACTCAACATCTGTCTTAACTATGAATGACTAGTGTCAAACACTCAACATCTGTCTTAACTGTGAATGACTAGTGTCAAACACTCAACATCTGTCTTAACTGTGAATGACTAGTGTCAAACACTCAACATCTGTCTTAACTGTGAATGACTAGTGTCAAACACTCAACATCTGTCTTAACTGTGAATGACTAGTGTCAAACACTCAACATCTGTCTTAACTGTGAATGACTAGTGTCAAACACTCAACATCTGTCTTAACTGTGAATGACTAGTGTCAACACACTCAACATCTGTCTTAACTGTGAATGACTAGTGTCAAACACTTCAACATCTGTCTTAACTGTGAATGACTAGTGTCAAACACTCAACATCTGTCTTAACTGTGAATGACTAGTGTCAAACACTCAACATCTGTCTTAACTGTGAATGACTAGTGTCAAACATTCAACATCTGTCTTAACTGTGAATGACTAGTGTCAAACACTCAACATCTGTCTTAACTGTGAATGACTAGTGTCAAACACTCAACATCTGTCTTAACTGTGAATGACTAGTGTCAAACACTCAACATCTGTCTTAACTGTGAATGACTAGTGTCAAACATTCAACATCTGTCTTAACTGTGAATGACTAGTGTCAAACACTCAACATCTGTCTTAACTGTGAATGACTAGTGTCAAACACTCAACATCTGTCTTAACTGTGAATGACTAGTGTCAAACACTCAACATCTGTCTTAACTGTGAATGACTAGTGTCAAACACTCAACATCAACATCTAGTGTCAAACACTCAACATCTGTCTTAACTGTGAATGACTAGTGTCAAACACTCAACATCTGTCTTAACTGTGAATGACTAGTGTCAAACACTCAACATCTGTCTTAACTGTGAATGACTAGTGTCAAACACTCAACATCTGTCTAACTGTGAATGACTAGTGTCAAACACTCAACATCTGAATGACTAGTGTCAAACACTCAACATCTGTCTTAACTGTGAATGACTAGTGTCAAACATTCAACATCTGTCTTAACTGTGAATGACTAGTGTCAAACACTCAACATCTGTCTTAACTGTGAATGACTAGTGTCAAACACTCAACATCTGTCTTAACTGTGAATGACTAGTGTCAAACACTCAACATCTGGCTCAACTCGGAATGACTAGTGTCAAACACTCAACATCTGTCTTAACTGTGAATGACTAGTGTCAAACACTCAACATCTGTCTAAACTGTGAATGACTAGTGTCAAACACTCAACATCTGTCTTAACTGTGAATGACTAGTGTCAAACACTCAACATCTGTCTGTGAACTGTGAATGACTAGTGTCAAACACTCAACATCTGTCTCTAATCATGAATGACTAGTGTCAAACACTCAACATCTGTCTAAACTGTGAATGACTAGTGTCAAACACTCAACATCTGTCTAAACTGTGAATGACTAGTGTCAGACACTCAACATGTCTTAACTGTGAATGACTAGTGTCAAACATTCAACATCTGTCTCAACTGTGAATCACTAGTGTCAAACACTCAACATCTGTCTTAACTGTGAATGACTAATGTCAAACACTCAACATGTCTAAACTGTGAATGACTAGTGTCAAACACTCAACATCTGTCTTAACTGTGAATGACTAGTGTCAAACATTCAACATCTGTCTTAACTGTGAATCACTAGTGTCAAACAATCAACATCTGTCTTAACTGTGAATGACTAATGTCAAACACTCAACATCTGTCTTAACTTTGTGAATGACTAGTGTCAAACACTCAACATCAGTCTTAACTATGAATGACTAGTGTCAAACACTCAACATCTGTCTTAACTGTGAATCACTAGTGTCAGTGTCAACACTCAACATCTGTCTTAACTGTGAATGACTAGTGTCAAACAACATCAACATGTCAGACACTCAACATGTCTTAACTGTGAATGACTAGTGTCAAACACTCAACATCTGTCTTAACTGTGAATGACTAGTGTCAAACACTCAACATCTGTCTTAACTGTGCAATGACTGAATGTGTCAAACACTCAACATCTGTCTTAACTGTGAATGACTAGTGTCAGAACACTCAACATCTGTCTTAACTGTGAATGACTAGTGTCAAACACTCAACATCTGTCTTAACTGTGAATGACTAGTGTCAAACACTCAACATCTGTCTTAACTGTGAATGACTAGTGTCAAACACTCAACATCTGTCTTAACTGTGAATGACTAGTGTCAAACACTCAACATCTGTCTTAACTGTGAATGACTAGTGTCAAACATTCAACATCTGTCTTAACTGTGAATGACTAGTGTCAAACACTCAACATCTGTCTTAACTGTGAATGACTAGTGTCAAACACTCAACATCTGTCTTAACTGTGAATGACTAGTGTCAAACACTCAACATCTGTCTTAACTGTGAATGACTAGTGTCAAACATTCAACATCTGTCTTAACTGTGAATGACTAGTGTCAAACACTCAACATCTGTCTCAACTGTGAATGACTAGTGTCAAACATTCAACATCTGTCTTAACTGTGAATGACTAGTGTCAAACATTCAACATCTGTCTTAACTGTGAATGACTAGTGTCAAACACTCAACATCTGTCTTAACTGTGAATGACTAGTGTCAAACACTCAACATCTGTCTTAACTGTGAATGACTAGTGTCAAACACTCAACATCTGTCTTAACTTTGTGAATGACTAGTGTCAAACACTCAACATCTGTCTTAACTGTGAATGACTAGTGTCAAACATTCAACATCTGTCTTAACTGTGAATGACTAGTGTCAAACACTCAACATCTGTCTTAACTGTGAATGACTAGTGTCAAACACTCAACATCTGTCTTAACTGTGAATGACTAGTGTCAAACATTCAACATCTGTCTTAACTGTGAATGACTAGTGTCAAACACTCAACATCTGTCTTAACTGTGAATGACTAGTGTCAAACACTCAACATCTGTCTTAACTGTGAATGACTAGTGTCAAACACTCAACATCTGTCTTAACTGTGAAACACTCAACATCAGTGTCAATGACAGTGTCAGACACTCAACATCTGTCTTAACTGTGAATGACTAGTGTCAAACACTCAACATCTGTCTTAACTGTGAATGACTAGTGTCAAACACTCAACATCTGTCTTAACTGTGAATGACTAGTGTCAAACACTCAACATCTGTCTTAACTGTGAATGACTAGTGTCAAACACTCAACATCTGTCTTAACTGTGAATGACTAGTGTCAAACACTCAACATCTGTCTTAACTGTGAATGACTAGTGTCAAACACTCAACATCTGTCTTAACTGTGAATGACTAGTGTCAAACATTCAACATCTGTCTTAACTGTGAATGACTAGTGTCAAACACTCAACATCTGTCTTAACTGTGCAATGACTAGTGTCAAACACTCAACATCTGTCTTAACTGTGAATGACTAGTGTCAAACACTCAACATCTGTCTTAACTGTGTGAATGACTAGTGTCAAACACTCAACATCTGTCTTAACTGTGAATGACTAGTGTCAAACACTCAACATCTGTCTTAACTGTGAATGACTAGTGTCAAACACTCAACATCTGTCTTAACTGTGAATGACTAGTGTCAAACACTCAACATCTGTCTTAACTATGAATGACTAGTGTCAAACACTCATCAGTCTTAACTGTGAATGACTAGTGTCAAACATTCAACATCTGTCTTACTATGAATGACTAGTGTCAAACATTCAACATCTGTCTTAACTGTGAATGACTAGTGTCAAACACTCAACATCTGTCTTAACTGTGAATGACTAGTGTCAAACACTCAACATCTGTCTTAACTGTGAATGACTAGTGTCAAACATTCAACATCTGTCTTAACTGTGAATGACTAGTGTCAAACACTCAACATCTGTCTTAACTGTGAATGACTAGTGTCAAACACTCAACATCTGTCTTAACTGTGAATGACTAGTGTCAAACATTCAACATCTGTCTTAACTGTGAATGACTAGTGTCAAACACTCAACATCTGTCTTAACTGTGAATGACTAGTGTCAAACACTCAACATCTGTCTTAACTGTGAATGACTAGTGTCAAACACTCAACATCTGTCTTAACTGTGAATGACTAGTGTCAAACACTCAACATCTGTCTTAACTGTGAATGACTAGTGTCAAACACTCAACATCTGTCTTAACTGTGAATGACTAGTGTCAAACACTCAACATCTGTCTTAACTGTGAATGACTAGTGTCAAACACTCAACATCTGTCTTAACTGTGAATGACTAGTGTCAAACACTCAACATCTGTCTTAACTGTGAATGACTAGTGTCAAACACTCAACATCTGTCTTAACTGTGAATGACTAGTGTCAGACACTCAACATCTGTCTTAACTGTGAATGACTAGTGTCAAACATTCAACATCTGTCTTAACTGTGAATGACTAGTGTCAAACACTCAACATCTGTCTTAACTATGAATGACTAGTGTCAAACACTCAACATCTGTCTTAACTGTGAATGACTAGTGTCAAACATTCAACATCTGTCTTAACTGTGAATGACTAGTGTCAAACACTCAACATCTGTCTTAACTGTGAATGACTAGTGTCAAACACTCAACATCTGTCTTAACTGTGAATGACTAGTGTCAAACACTCAACATCTGTCTTAACTGTGAATGACTAGTGTCAAACACTCAACATCTGTCTTAACTGTGAATGACTAGTGTCAAACACTCAACATCTGTCTTAACTGTGAATGACTAGTGTCAAACACTCAACATCTGTCTTAACTGTGAATGACTAGTGTCAAACACTCAACATCTGTCTTAACTGTGAATGACTAGTGTCAAACATTCAACATCTGTCTTAACTGTGAATGACTAGTGTCAAACACTCAACATCTGTCTTAACTGTGAATGACTAGTGTCAAACACTCAACATCTGTCTAAACTGTGAATGACTAGTGTCAAACACTCAACATCTGTCTTAACTGTGAATGACTAGTGTCAAACACTCAACATCTGTCTTAACTGTGAATGACTAGTGTCAAACACTCAACATCTGTCTTAACTGTGAATGACTAGTGTCAAACATTCAACATCTGTCTTAACTGTGAATGACTAGTGTCAAACACTCAACATCTGTCTTAACTGTGAATGACTAGTGTCAAACACTCAACATCTGTCTTAACTGTGAATGACTAGTGTCAAACACTCAACATCTGTCTTAACTGTGAATGACTAGTGTCAAACACTCAACATCTGTCTTAACTGTGAATGACTAGTGTCAAACACTCAACATCTGTCTCAACTGTGAATGACTAGTGTCAAACACTCAACATCTGTCTTAACTGTGAATGACTAGTGTCAAACATTCAACATCTGTCTTAACTGTGAATGACTAGTGTCAAACATCAACATCTGTCTTAACTGTGAATGACTAGTGTCAAACACTCAACATCTGTCTTAACTGTGAATGACTAGTGTCAAACACTCAACATCTGTCTTAACTGTGAATGACTAGTGTCAAACACTCAACATCTGTCTTAACTGTGAATGACTAGTGTCAAACACTCAACATCTGTCTTAACTGTGAATGACTAGTGTCAAACACTCAACATCTGTCTTAACTGTGAATGACTAGTGTCAAACACTCAACATCTGTCTTAACTGTGAATGACTAGTGTCAAACACTCAACATCTGTCTTAACTCAGAATCACTAGTGTCAAACACTCAACATCTGTCTAAACTGTGAATGACTAGTGTCAAACACTCAACATCTGTCTTAACTGTGAATGACTAGTGTCAAGACACTCAACATCTGTCTTAACTGTGAATGACTAGTGTCAAACACTCAACATCTGTCTTAACTGTGAATGACTAGTGTCAAACACTCAACATCTGTCTTAACTGTGAATGACTAGTGTCAAACACTCAACATCTGTCTTGCCGTGAACTTACTGTCAAACACTCAACATCAGTCTTAATTATGAATGACTAGTGTCAAACACTCAACATCTGTCTTAATTGTGTATGACTAGTGTGAAACATTAAACATCTGTCTTAACTGTGAATGACTAGTGTCAAACATCTCAACATCTGTCTTAACTGTGAATGACTAGTGTCAAACACTCAACATCTGTCTTAACTGTGTCAAACACTCAACATCTCTCTCAACTGTGAATGACTAGTGTCAAACACTCAACATCTGTCTCAACTGTGAATGACTAGTGTCAAACACTCAACATCTGTCTTAACTGTGAATGACTAGTGTCAAACATTCAACATCTGTCTTAACTGTCTTAATTGTGAATGACTAGTGTCAAACACTCAACATCTGTCTTAACTGTGAATGACTAGTGTCAAACACTTCAACATCTGTCTTAACTGTGAATGACTAGTGTCAAACATTCAACATCTGTCTTAACTGTGAATGACTAGTGTCAAACACTCAACATCTGTCTTAACTGTGAATGACTAGTGTCAAACACTCAACATCTGTCTTAACTGTGAATGACTAGTGTCAAACACTCAACATCTGTCTTAACTGTGAATGACTAGTGTCAAACATTCAACATCTGTCTTAACTGTGAATGACTAGTGTCAAACACTCAACATCTGTCTTAACTGTGAATGACTAGTGTCAAACACTCAACATCTGTCTTAACTGTGAATGACTAGTGTCAAACACTCAACATCTGTCTTAACTGTGAAAACACTGACTAGTGTCAAACATTCAACATCTGTCTTAACTGTGAATGACTAGTGTCAAACACTCAACATCTGTCTAAACTGTGAATGACTAGTGTCAAACACTCAACATCTGTCTTAACTGTGAATGACTAGTGTCAAACACTCAACATCTGTCTTAACTGAATGAAGTGACTCAACATCTGTGTCAAACACTCAACATCTGTCTTAACTGTGAATGACTAGTGTCAAACATTCAACATCTGTCTTAACTGTGAATGACTAGTGTCAAACACTCAACATCTGTCTTAACTGTGAATGACTAGTGTCAAACACTCAACATCTGTCTTAACTGTGAATGACTAGTGTCAAACACTCAACATCTGTCTTAACTGTGAATGACTAGTGTCAAACACTCAACATCTGTTAACTGTGAATGACTAGTGTCAAACACTCAACATCTGTCTTAACTGTGAATGACTAGTGTCAAACACTCAACATCTGTCTTAACTGTGAATGACTAGTGTCAAACACTCAACATCTGTCTTAACTGTGAATGACTAGTGTCAAACACTCAACATCTGTCTTAACTGTGAATGACTAGTGTCAAACACTCAACATCTGTCTTAACTGTGAATGACTAGTGTCAAACACTCAACATCTGTCTTAACTGTGAATGACTAGTGTCAAACATTCAACATCTGTCTTAACTGTGAATGACTAGTGTCAAACATTCAACATCTGTCTTAACTGTGAATGACTAGTGTCAAACACTCAACATCTGTCTTAACTGTGAATGACTAGTGTCAAACACTCAACATCTGTCTTAACTGTGAATGACTAGTGTCAAACACTCAACATCTGTCTTAACTGTGAATGACTAGTGTCAAACACTCAACATCTGTCTTAACTGTGAATGACTAGTGTCAAACACTCAACATCTGTCTTAACTGTGAATGACTAGTGTCAAACACTCAACATCTGTCTTAACTGTGAATGACTAGTGTCAAACACTCAACATCTGTCTTAACTGTGAATGACTAGTGTCAAACATTCAACATCTGTCTTAACTGTGAATGACTAGTGTCAAACACTCAACATCTGTCTTAACTGTGAATGACTAGTGTCAAACACTCAACATCTGTCTTAACTGTGAATGACTAGTGTCAAACATTCAACATCTGTCTTAACTGTGAATGACTAGTGTCAAACACTCAACATCTGTCTTAACTGTGAATGACTAGTGTCAAACACTCAACATCTGTCTTAACTGTGAATGACTAGTGTCAAACACTCAACATCTGTCTTAACTGTGAATGACTAGTGTCAAACACTCAACATCTGTCTTAACTGTGAATGACTAGTGTCAAACACTCAACATCTGTCTTAACTGTGAATGACTAGTGTCAAACACTCAACATCTGTCTTAACTGTGAATGACTAGTGTCAAACATTCAACATCTGTCTTAACTGTGAATGACTAGTGTCAAACACTCAACATCTGTCTTAACTGTGAATGACTAGTGTCAAACACTCAACATCTGTCTTAACTGTGAATGACTAGTGTCAAACACTCAACATCTGTCTTAACTATGAATGACTAGTGTCAAACACTCAACATCTGTCTTAACTGTGAATGACTAGTGTCAAACACTCAACATCTGTCTTAACTGTGAATGACTAGTGTCAAACACTCAACATCTGTCTTAACTGTGAATGACTAGTGTCAAACACTCAACATCTGTCTTAACTGTGAATGACTAGTGTCAAACACTCAACATCTGTCTTAACTGTGAATGACTAGTGTCAAACACTCAACATCTGTCTTAACTGTGAATGACTAGTGTCAAACACTCAACATCTGTCTTAACTGTGAATGACTAGTGTCAAACACTCAACATCTGTCTTAACTGTGAATGACTAGTGTCAAACACTCAACATCTGTCTCAACTGTGAATGACTAGTGTCAAACACTCAACATCTGTCTTAACTGTGAATGACTAGTGTCAAACACTCAACATCTGTCTTAACTAGTGTCAAACACTCAACATCTGTCTTAACTGTGAATGACTAGTGTCAAACACTCAACATCTGTCTTAACTGTGTAAATGACTAGTGTCAAACACTTCAACATCTGTCTTAACTGTGAATGACTAGTGTCAAACACTCAACATCTGTCTTAACTGTGAATGACTAGTGTCAAACATTCAACATCTGTCTTAACTGTGAATGACTAGTGTCAAACACTCAACATCTGTCTTAACTGTGAATGACTAGTGTCAAACACTCAACATCTGTCTTAACTGTGAATGACTAGTGTCAAACATTCAACATCTGTCTTAACTGTGAATGACTAGTGTCAAACATTCAACATCTGTCTTAACTGTGAATGACTAGTGTCAAACACTCAACATCTGTCTTAACTGTGAATGACTAGTGTCAAACACTCAACATCTGTCTTAACTGTGAATGACTAGTGTCAAACATTCAACATCTGTCTTAACTGTGAATGACTAGTGTCAAACACTCAACATCTGTCTTAACTGTGAATGACTAGTGTCAAACACTCAACATCTGTCTTAACTGTGAATGACTAGTGTCAAACACTCAACATCTGTCTTAACTGTGAATGACTAGTGTCAAACACTCAACATCTGTCTTAACTGTGAATGACTAGTGTCAAACACTCAACATCTGTCTTAACTGTGAATGACTAGTGTCAAACACTCAACATCTGTCTTAACTGTGAATGACTAGTGTCAAACATTCAACATCTGTCTTAACTGTGAATGACTAGTGTCAAACATTCAACATCTGTCTTCTGTCTTAACTGTGAACTGTGAATGACTAACTGTGTCAAACACTCAACATCTGTCTTAACTGTGAATGACTAGTGTCAAACACTCAACATCTGTCTTAACTGTGAATGACTAGTGTCAAACATTCAACATCTGTCTTAACTGTGAATGACTAGTGTCAAACAACATCAACATCTGTCTTAACTGTGAATGACTAGTGTCAAACACTCAACATCTGTCTTAACTGTGAATGACTAGTGTCAAACACTCAACATCTGTCTTAACTGTGAATGACTAGTGTCAAACACTCAACATCTGTCTTAACTGTGAATGACTAGTGTCAAACACTCAACATCTGTCTTAACTGTGAATGACTAGTGTCAAACACTCAACATCTGTCTTAACTGTGAATGACTAGTGTCAAACACTCAACATCTGTCTTAACTGTGAATGACTAGTGTCAAACACTCAACATCTGTCTTAACTGTGAATGACTAGTGTCAAACACTCAACATCTGTCTTAACTGTGAATGACTAGTGTCAACACACTCAACATCTGTCTTAACTGTGAATGACTAGTGTCAAACACTCAACATCTGTCTTAACTGTGAATGACTAGTGTCAAACACTCAACATCTGTCTTAACTGTGAATGACTAGTGTCAAACATTCAACATCTGTCTTAACTGTGAATGACTAGTGTCAAACACTCAACATCTGTCTTAACTGTGAATGACTAGTGTCAAACACTCAACATCTGTCTTAACTGTGAATGACTAGTGTCAAACACTTCAACATCTGTCTTAACTGTGAATGACTAGTGTCAAACACTCAACATCTGTCTTAACTGTGAATGACTAGTGTCAAACACTCAACATCTGTCTTAACTGTGAATGACTAGTGTCAAACACTCAACATCTGTCTTAACTGTGAATGACTAGTGTCAAACATTCAACATCTGTCTTAACTGTGAATGACTAGTGTCAAACACTCAACATCTGTCTTAACTGTGAATGACTAGTGTCAAACATTCAACATCTGTCTTAACTGTGAATGACTAGTGTCAAACACTCAACATCTGTCTTAACTGTGAATGACTAGTGTCAAACATTCAACATCTGTCTTAACTGTGAATGACTAGTGTCAAACACTCAACATCTGTCTTAACTGTGAATGACTAGTGTCAAACACTCAACATCTGTCTTAACTGTGAATGACTAGTGTCAAACACTCAACATCTGTCTTAACTGTGAATGACTAGTGTCAAACACTCAACATCTGTCTTAACTGTGAATGACTAGTGTCAAACACTCAACATCTGTCTTAACTGTGAATGACTAGTGTCAAACACTCAACATCTGTCTTAACTGTGAATGACTAGTGTCAAACACTCAACATCTGTCTTAACTGTGAATGACTAGTGTCAAACACTCAACATCTGTCTTAACTGTGAATGACTAGTGTCAAACACTCAACATCTGTCTTAACTGTGAATGACTAGTGTCAAACACTCAACATCTGTCTTAACTGTGAATGACTAGTGTCAAACATTCAACATCTGTCTTAACTGTGAATGACTAGTGTCAAACACTCAACATCTGTCTTAACTGTGAATGACTAGTGTCAAACATTCAACATCTGTCTTAACTGTGAATGACTAGTGTCAAACACTCAACATCTGTCTTAACTGTGAATGACTAGTGTCAAACATTCAACATCTGTCTTAACTGTGAATGACTAGTGTCAAACACTCAACATCTGTCTTAACTGTGAATGACTAGTGTCAAACACTCAACATCTGTCTTAACTGTGAATGACTAGTGTCAAACATTCAACATCTGTCTTAACTGTGAATGACTAGTGTCAAACACTCAACATCTGTCTTAACTGTGAATGACTAGTGTCAAACACTCAACATCTGTCTTAACTGTGAATGACTAGTGTCAAACACTCAACATCTGTCTTAACTGTGAATGACTAGTGTCAAACACTCAACATCTGTCTTAACTGTGAATGACTAGTGTCAAACATTCAACATCTGTCTTAACTGTGAATGACTAGTGTCAAACATTCAACATCTGTCTTAACTGTGAATGACTAGTGTCAAACACTCAACATCTGTCTTAACTGTGAATGACTAGTGTCAAACACTCAACATCTGTCTTAACTGTGAATGACTAGTGTCAAACATTCAACATCTGTCTTAACTGTGAATGACTAGTGTCAAACACTCAACATCTGTCTTAACTGTGAATGACTAGTGTCAAACACTCAACATCTGTCTTAACTGTGAATGACTAGTGTCAAACATTCAACATCTGTCTTAACTGTGAATGACTAGTGTCAAACATTCAACATCTGTCTTAACTGTGAATGACTAGTGTCAAACACTCAACATCTGTCTTAACTGTGAATGACTAGTGTCAAACATTCAACATCTGTCTTAACTGTGAATGACTAGTGTCAAACATTCAACATCTGTCTTAACTGTGAATGACTAGTGTCAAACACTCAACATCTGTCTTAACTGTGAATGACTAGTGTCAAACACTCAACATCTGTCTTAACTGTGAATGACTAGTGTCAAACACTCAACATCTGTCTTAACTGTGAATGACTAGTGTCAAACACTCAACATCTGTCTTAACTGTGAATGACTAGTGTCAAACATTCAACATCTGTCTTAACTGTGAATGACTAGTGTCAAACACTCAACATCTGTCTTAACTGTGAATGACTAGTGTCAAACACTTCAACATCTGTCTTAACTGTGAATGACTAGTGTCAAACACTCAACATCTGTCTTAACTGTGAATGACTAGTGTCAAACATTCAACATCTGTCTTAACTGTGAATGACTAGTGTCAAACACTCAACATCTGTCTTAACTGTGAATGACTAGTGTCAAACACTCAACATCTGTCTTAACTGTGAATGACTAGTGTCAAACATTCAACATCTGTCTTAACTGTGAATGACTAGTGTCAAACACTCAACATCTGTCTTAACTGTGAATGACTAGTGTCAAACACTCAACATCTGTCTTAACTGTGAATGACTAGTGTCAAACACTCAACATCTGTCTTAACTGTGAATGACTAGTGTCAAACATTCAACATCTGTCTTAACTGTGAATGACTAGTGTCAAACACTCAACATCTGTCTTAACTGTGAATGACTAGTGTCAAACATTCAACATCTGTCTTAACTGTGAATGACTAGTGTCAAACACTCAACATCTGTCTTAACTGTGAATGACTAGTGTCAAACACTCAACATCTGTCTTAACTGTGAATGACTAGTGTCAAACACTCAACATCTGTCTTAACTGTGAATGACTAGTGTCAAACACTCAACATCTGTCTTAACTGTGAATGACTAGTGTCAAACACTCTCTGTCTTAACATCTGTCTTCAACTCTGTCTTAACTGTGAATGACTAGTGTCAAACACTCAACATCTGTCTTAACTGTGAATGACTAGTGTCAAACACTCAACATCTGTCTTAACTGTGAATGACTAGTGTCAAACACTCAACATCTGTCTTAACTGTGAATGACTAGTGTCAAACACTCAACATCTGTCTCAAACACTCAACTGTGAATGACTAGTGTCAAACATTCAACATCTGTCTTAACTGTGAATGACTAGTGTCAAACATTCAACATCTGTCTCAACTGTGAATGACTAGTGTCAAACATTCAACATCTGTCTTAACTGTGAATGACTAGTGTCAAACACTCAACATCTGTCTTAACTGTGAATGACTAGTGTCAAACACTCAACATCTGTCTTAACTGTGAATGACTAGTGTCAAACATTCAACATCTGTCTTAATTGTGAATGACTAGTGTCAAACACTCAACATCTGTCTTAACTGTGAATGACTAGTGTCAAACATTCAACATCTGTCTTAACTGTGAATGACTAGTGTCAAACACTCAACATCTGTCTTAACTGTGAATGACTAGTGTCAAACACTCAACATCTGTCTTAACTGTGAATGACTAGTGTCAAACACTCAACATCTGTCTTAACTGTGAATGACTAGTGTCAAACACTCAACATCTGTCTTAACTGTGAATGACTAGTGTCAAACACTCAACATCTGTCTTAACTGTGAATGACTAGTGTCAAACACTCAACATCTGTCTTAACTGTGAATGACTAGTGTCAAACACTCAACATCTGTCTTAACTGTGAATGACTAGTGTCAAACACTCAACATCTGTCTTAACTGTGAATGACTAGTGTCAAACATTCAACAACATCTGTCTTAACTGTGAATGACTAGTGTCAAACACTCAACATCTGTCTTAACTGTGAATGACTAGTGTCAAACACTCAACATCTGTCTTAACTGTGAATGACTAGTGTCAAACACTCAACATCTGTCTTAACTGTGAATGACTAGTGTCAAACACTCAACATCTGTCTTAACTGTGAATGACTAGTGTCAAACACTCAACATCTGTCTTAACTGTGAATGACTAGTGTCAAACACTCAACATCTGTCTTAACTGTGAATGACTAGTGTCAAACACTCAACATCTGTCTTAACTGTGAATGACTAGTGTCAAACACTCAACATCTGTCTTAACTGTGAATGACTAGTGTCAAACACTCAACATCTGTCTTAACTGTGAATGACTAGTGTCAAACATTCAACATCTGTCTTAACTGTGAATGACTAGTGTCAAACATTCAACATCTGTCTTAACTGTGAATGACTAGTGTCAAACACTCAACATCTGTCTTAACTGTGAATGACTAGTGTCAAACATTCAACATCTGTCTTAACTGTGAATGACTAGTGTCAAACACTCAACATCTGTCTTAACTGTGAATGACTAGTGTCAAACACTCAACATCTGTCTTAACTGTGAATGACTAGTGTCAAACACTCAACATCTGTCTTAACTGTGAATGACTAGTGTCAAACATTCAACATCTGTCTTAACTGTGAATGACTAGTGTCAAACACTCAACATCTGTCTTAACTGTGAATGACTAGTGTCAAACACTCAACATCTGTCTCAACTGTGAATGTCTTAACTGTGAGTGTCAAACACTCAACATCTGTCTTAACTGTGAATGACTAGTGTCAAACACTCAACATCTGTCTTAACTGTGAATGACTAGTGTCAAACATTCAACATCTGTCTTAACTGTGAATGACTAACATGTCAAACACTCAACATCAGTCTTAACTGTGAATGACTAGTGTCAAACATTCAACATCTGTCTTAACTGTGAATGACTAGTGTCAAACACTCAACATCTGTCTTAACTGTGAATGACTAGTGTCAAACATTCAACATCTGTCTTAACTGTGAATGACTAGTGTCAAACACTCAACATCTGTCTTAACTGTGAATGACTAGTGTCAAACATTCAACATCTGTCTTAACTGTGAATGACTAGTGTCAAACACTCAACATCTGTCTTAACTGTGAATGACTAGTGTCAAACACTCAACATCTGTCTTAACTGTGAATGACTAGTGTCAAACACTCAACATCTGTCTTAACTGTGAATGACTAGTGTCAAACACTCAACATCTGTCTTAACTGTGAATGACTAGTGTCAAACATTCAACATCTGTCTTAACTGTGAATGACTAGTGTCAAACATTCAACATCTGTCTTAACTGTGAATGACTAGTGTCAAACACTCAACATCTGTCTTAACTGTGAATGACTAGTGTCAAACACTCAACATCTGTCTTAACTGTGAATGACTAGTGTCAAACATTCAACATCTGTCTTAACTGTGAATGACTAGTGTCAAACATTCAACATCTGTCTTAACTGTGAATGACTAGTGTCAAACATTCAACATCTGTCTTAACTGTGAATGACTAGTGTCAAACACTCAACATCTGTCTTAACTGTGAATGACTAGTGTCAAACACTCAACATCTGTCTTAACTGTGAATGACTAGTGTCAAACACTCAACATCTGTCTTAACTGTGAATGACTAGTGTCAAACACTCAACATCTGTCTTAACTGTGAATGACTAGTGTCAAACATTCAACATCTGTCTTAACTGTGAATGACTAGTGTCAAACATTCAACATCTGTCTTAACTGTGAATGACTAGTGTCAAACATTCAACATCTGTCTTAACTGTGAATGACTAGTGTCAAACACTCAACATCTGTCTTAACTGTGAATGACTAGTGTCAAACACTCAACATCTGTCTTAACTGTGAATGACTAGTGTCAAACATTCAACATCTGTCTTAACTGTGAATGACTAGTGTCAAACACTCAACATCTGTCTTAACTGTGAATGACTAGTGTCAAACATTCAACATCTGTCTTAACTGTGAATGACTAGTGTCAAACACTCAACATCTGTCTTAACTGTGAATGACTAGTGTCAAACATTCAACATCTGTCTTAACTGTGAATGACTAGTGTCAAACATTCAACATCTGTCTTAACTGTGAATGACTAGTGTCAAACACTCAACATCTGTCTTAACTGTGAATGACTAGTGTCAAACACTCAACATCTGTCTTAACTGTGAATGACTAGTGTCAAACACTCAACATCTGTCTTAACTGTGAATGACTAGTGTCAAACACTCAACATCTGTCTTAACTGTGAATGACTAGTGTCAAACACTCAACATCTGTCTTAACTGTGAATGACTAGTGTCAAACATTCAACATCTGTCTTAACTGTGAATGACTAGTGTCAAACACTCAACATCTGTCTTAACTGTGAATGACTAGTGTCAAACATTCAACATCTGTCTTAACTGTGAATGACTAGTGTCAAACATTCAACATCTGTCTTAACTGTGAATGACTAGTGTCAAACACTCAACATCTGTCTTAACTGTGAATGACTAGTGTCAAACATTCAACATCTGTCTTAACTGTGAATGACTAGTGTCAAACATTCAACATCTGTCTTAACTGTGAATGACTAGTGTCAAACACTCAACATCTGTCTTAACTGTGAATGACTAGTGTCAAACATTCAACATCTGTCTTAACTGTGAATGACTAGTGTCAAACATTCAACATCTGTCTTAACTGTGAATGACTAGTGTCAAACATTCAACATCTGTCTTAACTGTGAATGACTAGTGTCAAACATTCAACATCTGTCTTAACTGTGAATGACTAGTGTCAAACATTCAACATCTGTCTTAACTGTGAATGACTAGTGTCAAACACTCAACATCTGTCTTAACTGTGAATGACTAGTGTCAAACACTCAACATCTGTCTTAACTGTGAATGACTAGTGTCAAACACTCAACATCTGTCTTAACTGTGAATGACTAGTGTCAAACATTCAACATCTGTCTTAACTGTGAATGACTAGTGTCAAACACTCAACATCTGTCTTAACTGTGAATGACTAGTGTCAAACATTCAACATCTGTCTTAACTGTGAATGACTAGTGTCAAACACTCAACATCTGTCTTAACTGTGAATGACTAGTGTCAAACACTCAACATCTGTCTTAACTGTGAATGACTAGTGTCAAACACTCAACATCTGTCTTAACTGTGAATGACTAGTGTCAAACACTCAACATCTGTCTTAACTGTGAATGACTAGTGTCAAACACTCAACATCTGTCTTAACTGTGAATGACTAGTGTCAAACATTCAACATCTGTCTTAACTGTGAATGACTAGTGTCAAACACTCAACATCTGTCTTAACTGTGAATGACTAGTGTCAAACACTCAACATCTGTCTTAACTGTGAATGACTAGTGTCAAACACTTCAACATCTGTCTTAACTGTGAATGACTAGTGTCAAACACTCAACATCTGTCTTAACTGTGAATGACTAGTGTCAAACACTCAACATCTGTCTTAACTGTGAATGACTAGTGTCAAACACTCAACATCTGTCTTAACTGTGAATGACTAGTGTCAAACACTCAACATCTGTCTTAACTGTGAATGACTAGTGTCAAACACTCAACATCTGTCTTAACTGTGAATGACTAGTGTCAAACATTCAACATCTGTCTTAACTGTGAATGACTAGTGTCAAACACTCAACATCTGTCTTAACTGTGAATGACTAGTGTCAAACACTCAACATCTGTCTTAACTGTGAATGACTAGTGTCAAACACTCAACATCTGTCTTAACTGTGAATGACTAGTGTCAAACACTCAACATCTGTCTTAACTGTGAATGACTAGTGTCAAACATTCAACATCTGTCTTAACTGTGAATGACTAGTGTCAAACACTCAACATCTGTCTTAACTGTGAATGACTAGTGTCAAACATTCAACATCTGTCTTAACTGTGAATGACTAGTGTCAAACATTCAACATCTGTCTTAACTGTGAATGACTAGTGTCAAACACTCAACATCTGTCTTAACTGTGAATGACTAGTGTCAAACACTCAACATCTGTCTTAACTGTGAATGACTAGTGTCAAACACTCAACATCTGTCTTAACTGTGAATGACTAGTGTCAAACATTCAACATCTGTCTTAACTGTGAATGACTAGTGTCAAACACTCAACATCTGTCTTAACTGTGAATGACTAGTGTCAAACATTCAACATCTGTCTTAACTGTGAATGACTAGTGTCAAACATTCAACATCTGTCTTAACTGTGAATGACTAGTGTCAAACACTCAACATCTGTCTTAACTGTGAATGACTAGTGTCAAACATTCAACATCTGTCTTAACTGTGAATGACTAGTGTCAAACACTCAACATCTGTCTTAACTGTGAATGACTAGTGTCAAACACTCAACATCTGTCTTAACTGTGAATGACTAGTGTCAAACACTCAACATCTGTCTTAACTGTGAATGACTAGTGTCAAACACTCAACATCTGTCTTAACTGTGAATGACTAGTGTCAAACACTCAACATCTGTCTTAACTGTGAATGACTAGTGTCAAACACTCAACATCTGTCTTAACTGTGAATGACTAGTGTCAAACACTCAACATCTGTCTTAACTGTGAATGACTAGTGTCAAACATTCAACATCTGTCTTAACTGTGAATGACTAGTGTCAAACACTTCAACATCTGTCTTAACTGTGAATGACTAGTGTCAAACACTCAACATCTGTCTTAACTGTGAATGACTAGTGTCAAACATTCAACATCTGTCTTAACTGTGAATGACTAGTGTCAAACACTCAACATCTGTCTTAACTGTGAATGACTAGTGTCAAACACTCAACATCTGTCTTAACTGTGAATGACTAGTGTCAAACATTCAACATCTGTCTTAACTGTGAATGACTAGTGTCAAACACTCAACATCTGTCTTAACTGTGAATGACTAGTGTCAAACACTCAACATCTGTCTTAACTGTGAATGACTAGTGTCAAACACTCAACATCTGTCTTAACTGTGAATGACTAGTGTCAAACACTCAACATCTGTCTTAACTGTGAATGACTAGTGTCAAACATTCAACATCTGTCTTAACTGTGAATGACTAGTGTCAAACACTCAACATCTGTCTTAACTGTGAATGACTAGTGTCAAACACTCAACATCTGTCTTAACTGTGAATGACTAGTGTCAAACACTCAACATCTGTCTTAACTGTGAATGACTAGTGTCAAACACTCAACATCTGTCTTAACTGTGAATGACTAGTGTCAAACACTCAACATCTGTCTTAACTGTGAATGACTAGTGTCAAACATTCAACATCTGTCTTAACTGTGAATGACTAGTGTCAAACACTCAACATCTGTCTTAACTGTGAATGACTAGTGTCAAACACTCAACATCTGTCTTAACTGTGAATGACTAGTGTCAAACACTCAACATCTGTCTTAACTGTGAATGACTAGTGTCAAACATTCAACATCTGTCTTAACTGTGAATGACTAGTGTCAAACACTCAACATCTGTCTTAACTGTGAATGACTAGTGTCAAACACTCAACATCTGTCTTAACTGTGAATGACTAGTGTCAAACATTCAACATCTGTCTTAACTGTGAATGACTAGTGTCAAACACTCAACATCTGTCTTAACTGTGAATGACTAGTGTCAAACATTCAACATCTGTCTTAACTGTGAATGACTAGTGTCAAACACTCAACATCTGTCTTAACTGTGAATGACTAGTGTCAAACATTCAACATCTGTCTTAACTGTGAATGACTAGTGTCAAACATTCAACATCTGTCTTAACTGTGAATGACTAGTGTCAAACACTCAACATCTGTCTTAACTGTGAATGACTAGTGTCAAACACTCAACATCTGTCTTAACTGTGAATGACTAGTGTCAAACACTCAACATCTGTCTTAACTGTGAATGACTAGTGTCAAACACTCAACATCTGTCTTAACTGTGAATGACTAGTGTCAAACACTCAACATCTGTCTTAACTGTGAATGACTAGTGTCAAACACTCAACATCTGTCTTAACTGTGAATGACTAGTGTCAAACATTCAACATCTGTCTTAACTGTGAATGACTAGTGTCAAACACTCAACATCTGTCTTAACTGTGAATGACTAGTGTCAAACACTCAACATCTGTCTTAACTGTGAATGACTAGTGTCAAACACTCAACATCTGTCTTAACTGTGAATGACTAGTGTCAAACATTCAACATCTGTCTTAACTGTGAATGACTAGTGTCAAACACTCAACATCTGTCTTAACTGTGAATGACTAGTGTCAAACATTCAACATCTGTCTTAACTGTGAATGACTAGTGTCAAACACTCAACATCTGTCTTAACTGTGAATGACTAGTGTCAAACACTCAACATCTGTCTTAACTGTGAATGACTAGTGTCAAACATTCAACATCTGTCTTAACTGTGAATGACTAGTGTCAAACATTCAACATCTGTCTTAACTGTGAATGACTAGTGTCAAACACTCAACATCTGTCTTAACTGTGAATGACTAGTGTCAAACACTCAACATCTGTCTTAACTGTGAATGACTAGTGTCAAACACTCAACATCTGTCTTAACTGTGAATGACTAGTGTCAAACATTCAACATCTGTCTTAACTGTGAATGACTAGTGTCAAACATTCAACATCTGTCTTAACTGTGAATGACTAGTGTCAAACATTCAACATCTGTCTTAACTGTGAATGACTAGTGTCAAACATTCAACATCTGTCTTAACTGTGAATGACTAGTGTCAAACACTCAACATCTGTCTTAACTGTGAATGACTAGTGTCAAACATTCAACATCTGTCTTAACTGTGAATGACTAGTGTCAAACATTCAACATCTGTCTTAACTGTGAATGACTAGTGTCAAACATTCAACATCTGTCTTAACTGTGAATGACTAGTGTCAAACACTCAACATCTGTCTTAACTGTGAATGACTAGTGTCAAACATTCAACATCTGTCTTAACTGTGAATGACTAGTGTCAAACATTCAACATCTGTCTTAACTGTGAATGACTAGTGTCAAACACTCAACATCTGTCTTAACTGTGAATGACTAGTGTCAAACATTCAACATCTGTCTTAACTGTGAATGACTAGTGTCAAACACTCAACATCTGTCTTAACTGTGAATGACTAGTGTCAAACATTCAACATCTGTCTTAACTGTGAATGACTAGTGTCAAACACTCAACATCTGTCTTAACTGTGAATGACTAGTGTCAAACACTCAACATCTGTCTTAACTGTGAATGACTAGTGTCAAACATTCAACATCTGTCTTAACTGTGAATGACTAGTGTCAAACATTCAACATCTGTCTTAACTGTGAATGACTAGTGTCAAACATTCAACATCTGTCTTAACTGTGAATGACTAGTGTCAAACATTCAACATCTGTCTTAACTGTGAATGACTAGTGTCAAACATTCAACATCTGTCTTAACTGTGAATGACTAGTGTCAAACACTCAACATCTGTCTTAACTGTGAATGACTAGTGTCAAACATTCAACATCTGTCTTAACTGTGAATGACTAGTGTCAAACATTCAACATCTGTCTTAACTGTGAATGACTAGTGTCAAACACTCAACATCTGTCTTAACTGTGAATGACTAGTGTCAAACACTCAACATCTGTCTTAACTGTGAATGACTAGTGTCAAACATTCAACATCTGTCTTAACTGTGAATGACTAGTGTCAAACACTCAACATCTGTCTTAACTGTGAATGACTAGTGTCAAACACTCAACATCTGTCTTAACTGTGAATGACTAGTGTCAAACATTCAACATCTGTCTTAACTGTGAATGACTAGTGTCAAACACTCAACATCTGTCTTAACTGTGAATGACTAGTGTCAAACACTCAACATCTGTCTTAACTGTGAATGACTAGTGTCAAACATTCAACATCTGTCTTAACTGTGAATGACTAGTGTCAAACACTCAACATCTGTCTTAACTGTGAATGACTAGTGTCAAACATTCAACATCTGTCTTAACTGTGAATGACTAGTGTCAAACATTCAACATCTGTCTTAACTGTGAATGACTAGTGTCAAACACTCAACATCTGTCTTAACTGTGAATGACTAGTGTCAAACATTCAACATCTGTCTTAACTGTGAATGACTAGTGTCAAACACTCAACATCTGTCTTAACTGTGAATGACTAGTGTCAAACATTCAACATCTGTCTTAACTGTGAATGACTAGTGTCAAACACTCAACATCTGTCTTAACTGTGAATGACTAGTGTCAAACACTCAACATCTGTCTTAACTGTGAATGACTAGTGTCAAACATTCAACATCTGTCTTAACTGTGAATGACTAGTGTCAAACACTCAACATCTGTCTTAACTGTGAATGACTAGTGTCAAACACTCAACATCTGTCTTAACTGTGAATGACTAGTGTCAAACATTCAACATCTGTCTTAACTGTGAATGACTAGTGTCAAACACTCAACATCTGTCTTAACTGTGAATGACTAGTGTCAAACACTCAACATCTGTCTTAACTGTGAATGACTAGTGTCAAACACTCAACATCTGTCTTAACTGTGAATGACTAGTGTCAAACACTCAACATCTGTCTTAACTGTGAATGACTAGTGTCAAACACTCAACATCTGTCTTAACTGTGAATGACTAGTGTCAAACATTCAACATCTGTCTTAACTGTGAATGACTAGTGTCAAACACTCAACATCTGTCTTAACTGTGAATGACTAGTGTCAAACACTCAACATCTGTCTTAACTGTGAATGACTAGTGTCAAACACTCAACATCTGTCTTAACTGTGAATGACTAGTGTCAAACACTCAACATCTGTCTTAACTGTGAATGACTAGTGTCAAACACTCAACATCTGTCTTAACTGTGAATGACTAGTGTCAAACATTCAACATCTGTCTTAACTGTGAATGACTAGTGTCAAACACTCAACATCTGTCTTAACTGTGAATGACTAGTGTCAAACACTCAACATCTGTCTTAACTGTGAATGACTAGTGTCAAACACTCAACATCTGTCTTAACTGTGAATGACTAGTGTCAAACATTCAACATCTGTCTTAACTGTGAATGACTAGTGTCAAACACTCAACATCTGTCTTAACTGTGAATGACTAGTGTCAAACACTCAACATCTGTCTTAACTGTGAATGACTAGTGTCAAACACTCAACATCTGTCTTAACTGTGAATGACTAGTGTCAAACACTCAACATCTGTCTTAACTGTGAATGACTAGTGTCAAACACTCAACATCTGTCTTAACTGTGAATGACTAGTGTCAAACATTCAACATCTGTCTTAACTGTGAATGACTAGTGTCAAACACTCAACATCTGTCTTAACTGTGAATGACTAGTGTCAAACACTCAACATCTGTCTTAACTGTGAATGACTAGTGTCAAACATTCAACATCTGTCTTAACTGTGAATGACTAGTGTCAAACATTCAACATCTGTCTTAACTGTGAATGACTAGTGTCAAACACTCAACATCTGTCTTAACTGTGAATGACTAGTGTCAAACACTCAACATCTGTCTTAACTGTGAATGACTAGTGTCAAACACTCAACATCTGTCTTAACTGTGAATGACTAGTGTCAAACACTCAACATCTGTCTTAACTGTGAATGACTAGTGTCAAACATTCAACATCTGTCTTAACTGTGAATGACTAGTGTCAAACATTCAACATCTGTCTTAACTGTGAATGACTAGTGTCAAACATTCAACATCTGTCTTAACTGTGAATGACTAGTGTCAAACATTCAACATCTGTCTTAACTGTGAATGACTAGTGTCAAACATTCAACATCTGTCTTAACTGTGAATGACTAGTGTCAAACACTCAACATCAGTCTTAACTGTGAATGACTAGTGTCAAACACTCAACATCTGTCTTAATTGTGTATGACTAGTGTCAAACATTAAACATCTGTCTTAACTGTGAATAGCTACTGTCAAACACTGAACATCTGTCTTAACTGTGAATGACTAAAACACTCAACATCTGTCTTAACTGAATGACTAGTGTCAAACATTCAACATCTGTCTTAACTGTGAATGACTAGTGTCAAACATTCAACATCTGTCTTAACTGTGAATGACTAGTGTCAAACATTCAACATCTGTCTTAACTGTGAATGACTAGTGTCAAACATTCAACATCTGTCTTAACTGTGAATGACAAAACACTCAACATCAGTCTTAACTGTGAATGACTAGTGTCAAACACTCAACATCTGTCTTAACTGTGAATGACTAGTGTCAAACATCTGTCAACATCTGTCTTAACTGTGAATGACTAGTGTCAAACACTCAACATCTGTCTTAACTGTGAATGACTAGTGTCAAACACTCAACATCTGTCTTAACTGTGAATGACTAGTGTCAAACACTCAACATCTGTCTTAACTGTGAATGACTAGTGTCAAACACTCAACATCTGTCTTAACTGTGAATGACTAGTGTCAAACACTCAACATCTGTCTTAACTGTGAATGACTAGTGTCAAACATTCAACATCTGTCTTAACTGTGAATGACTAGTGTCAAACATTCAACATCTGTCTTAACTGTGAATGACTAGTGTCAAACATTCAACATCTGTCTTAACTGTGAATGACTAGTGTCAAACACTCAACATCTGTCTTAACTGTGAATGACTAGTGTCAAACACTCAACATCTGTCTTAACTGTGAATGACTAGTGTCAAACACTCAACATCTGTCTTAACTGTGAATGACTAGTGTCAAACATTCAACATCTGTCTTAACTGTGAATGACTAGTGTCAAACATTCAACATCTGTCTTAACTGTGAATGACTAGTGTCAAACACTCAACATCTGTCTTAACTGTGAATGACTAGTGTCAAACATTCAACATCTGTCTTAACTGTGAATGACTAGTGTCAAACATTCAACATCTGTCTTAACTGTGAATGACTAGTGTCAAACACTCAACATCTGTCTTAACTGTGAATGACTAGTGTCAAACATTCAACATCTGTCTTAACTGTGAATGACTAGTGTCAAACATTCAACATCTGTCTTAACTGTGAATGACTAGTGTCAAACACTCAACATCTGTCTTAACTGTGAATGACTAGTGTCAAACATTCAACATCTGTCTTAACTGTGAATGACTAGTGTCAAACATTCAACATCTGTCTTAACTGTGAATGACTAGTGTCAAACATTCAACATCTGTCTTAACTGTGAATGACTAGTGTCAAACATTCAACATCTGTCTTAACTGTGAATGACTAGTGTCAAACACTCAACATCTGTCTTAACTGTGAATGACTAGTGTCAAACACTCAACATCTGTCTTAACTGTGAATGACTAGTGTCAAACACTCAACATCTGTCTTAACTGTGAATGACTAGTGTCAAACAAACACTCAACATCTGTCTTAACTGTGAATGACTAGTGTCAAACATTCAACATCTGTCTTAACTGTGAATGACTAATTAAACATAACTGTGAATGTGTCAAACACTCAACATCTGTCTTAACTGTGAATGACTAGTGTCAAACATTCAACATCTGTCTTAACTGTGAATGACTAGTGTCAAACATTCAACATCTGTCTTAACTGTGAATGACTAGTGTCAAACATTCAACATCTGTCTTAACTGTGAATGACTAGTGTCAAACATTCAACATCTGTCTTAACTGTGAATGACTAGTGTCAAACATTCAACATCTGTCTTAACTGTGAATGACTAGTGTCAAACATTCAACATCTGTCTTAACTGTGAATGACTAGTGTCAAACACTCAACATCTGTCTTAACTGTGAATGACTAGTGTCAAACACTCAACATCTGTCTTAACTGTGAATGACTAGTGTCAAACACTCAACATCTGTCTTAACTGTGAATGACTAGTGTCAAACACTCAACATCTGTCTTAACTGTGAATGACTAGTGTCAAACACTCAACATCTGTCTTAACTGTGAATGACTAGTGTCAAACACTCAACATCTGTCTTAACTGTGAATGACTAGTGTCAAACACTCAACATCAGTCTTAACTGTGAATGACTAGTGTCAAACACTCAACATCTGTCTCAACTGTGAATGACTAGTGTCAAACACTCAACATCTGTCTTAACTGTGAATGACTAGTGTCAAACACTCAACATCTGACTCTTCAACTGTCTTAACTTTCAATAGCTTCTGTCAAACATTCAACATCTGTCTTAACTGTGAATGACTAGTGTCAAACACTCAACATCTGTCTTAACAGTGAATGACTAGTGTCAAACACTCAACATCTGTCTTAATTGTGAATGACTAGTGTCAAACATTCAACATCTGTCTTAACTGTGAATGACTAGTGTCAAACATTCAACATCTGTCTTAACTATGAATGACTAGTGTCAAACACTCAACATATGTCTTAACTGTGAATGACTAGTGTCAAACACTCAACATCTGTCTTAATTGTGAATGACTAGTGTCAAACATTCAACATCAGTCTTAACTATGAATCACTAGTGTCAAACACTCAACATCTGTCTCAACTGTGAATGACTAGTGTCAAACACTCAACATCTGTCTAAACTGTGAATGACTAGTGTCAAACACTCAACATCTGTCTTAACTGTGAATGACTAGTGTCAAACATTCAACATCTGTCTTAACTGTGAATGACTAGTGTCAAACACTCAACATCTGTCTTAACTGTGAATGACTAGTGTCAAACACTCAACATCTGTCTTAACTGTGAATGACTAGTGTCAAACACTCAACATCTGTCTCAACTGTGAATGACTAGTGTCAAACACTAAACATCTGTCTCAACTGTGAATGACTAGTGTCAAACACTCAACATCTGTCTTAACTGTGAATGACTAGTGTCAAACATTCAACATCTGTCTTAACTGTGAATGACTAGTGTCAAACATTCAACATCTGTCTTAACTGTGAATGACTAGTGTCAAACATTCAACATCTGTCTCAACTGTGAATGACTAGTGTCAAACACTCAACATCTGTCTTAACTGTGAATGACTAGTGTCAAACATTCAACATCTGTCTTAACTGTGAATGACTAGTGTCAAACATTCAACATCTGTCTTAACTGTGAATGACTAGTGTCAAACACTCAACATCTGTCTTAACTGTGAATGACTAGTGTCAAACATTCAACATCTGTCTTAACTGTGAATGACTAGTGTCAAACACTCAACATCTGTCTTAACTGTGAATGACTAGTGTCAAACACTCAACATCTGTCTTAACTGTGAATGACTAGTGTCAAACATTCAACATCTGTCTTAACTGTGAATGACTAGTGTCAAACACTCAACATCTGTCTTAACTGTGAATGACTAGTGTCAAACACTCAACATCTGTCTTAACTATGAATGACTAGTGTCAAACACTCAACATCTGTCTTAACTGTGAATGACTAGTGTCAAACACTCAACATCTGTCTTAACTGTGAATGACTAGTGTCAAACACTCAACATCTGTCTTAACTGTGAATGACTAGTGTCAAACACTCAACATCTTAACTGTCTTAACTGTGAATGACTAGTGTCAAACATTCAACATCTGTCTTAACTGTGAATGACTAGTGTCAAACATTCAACATCTGTCTTAACTGTGAATGACTAGTGTCAAACACTCAACATCTGTCTTAACTGTGAATGACTAGTGTCAAACATCTCAACATCTGTCTTAACTGTGAATGACTAGTGTCAAACACTCAACATCTGTCTTAACTGTGAATGACTAGTGTCAAACACTCAACATCTGTCTTAACTGTGAATGACTAGTGTCAAACACTCAACATCTGTCTTAACTGTGAATGACTAGTGTCAAACACTCAACATCTGTCTTAACTGTGAATGACTAGTGTCAAACATTCAACATCTGTCTTAACTGTGAATGACTAGTGTCAAACATTCAACATCTGTCTTAACTATGAATGACTAGTGTCAAACACTCAACATCTGTCTTAACTGTGAATGACTAGTGTCAAACACTCAACATCTGTCTTAACTGTGAATGACTAGTGTCAAACATTCAACATCTGTCTTAACTGTGAATGACTAGTGTCAAACACTCAACATCAGTCTTAACTGTGAATGACTAGTGTCAAACACTCAACATCTGTCTTAACTGTGAATGACTAGTGTCAAACATTCAACATCTGTCTTAACTGTGAATGACTAGTGTCAAACACTCAACATCAGTCTTAACTGTGAATGACTAGTGTCAAACACTCAACATCTGTCTTAACTGTGAATGACTAGTGTCAAACACTCAACATCTGTCTTAACTGTGAATGACTAGTGTCAAACATTCAACATCAGTCTTAACTGTGAATGACTAGTGTCAAACACTCAACATCAGTCTTAACTGTGAATGACTAGTGTCAAACATTCAACATCTGTCTTAACTGTGAATGACTAGTGTCAAACACTCAACATCTGTCTTAACTGTGAATGACTAGTGTCAAACATTCAACATCTGTCTTAACTGTGAATGACTAGTGTCAAACATTCAACATCTGTCTTAACTGTGAATGACTAGTGTCAAACACTCAACATCAGTCTTAACTGTGAATGACTAGTGTCAAACATTCAACATCTGTCTTAACTGTGAATGACTAGTGTCAAACATTCAACATCTGTCTTAACTGTGAATGACTAGTGTCAAACATTCAACATCTGTCTTAACTGTGAATGACTAGTGTCAAACACTCAACATCTGTCTTAACTGTGAATGACTAGTGTCAAACATTCAACATCTGTCTTAACTGTGAATGACTAGTGTCAAACATTCAACATCTGTCTTAACTGTGAATGACTAGTGTCAAACATTCAACATCTGTCTTAACTGTGAATGACTAGTCTGTCAAACATTCAACATCTGTCTTAACTGTGAATGACTAGTGTCAAACACTCAACATCTGTCTTAACTGTGAATGACTAGTGTGAAACATTCAACATCTGTCTTAACTATGAATGACTAGTGTCAAACACTCAACATCTGTCTTAACTGTGAATGACTAGTGTCAAACACTCAACATCTGTCTTAACTGTGAATGACTAGTGTCAAACACTCAACATCTGTCTTAACTGTGAATGACTAGTGTCAAACACTCAACATCTGTCTAAACTGTGAATGACTAGTGTCAGACACTCAACATGTCTTAACTGTGAATGACTAGTGTCAAACATTCAACATCTGTCTTAACTGTGAATGACTAGTGTCAAACACTCAACATCTGTCTTAACTGTGAATGACTAGTGTCAAACACTCAACATCTGTCTTAACTGTGAATGACTAGTGTCAAACATTCAACATCTGTCTTAACTGTGAATGACTAGTGTCAAACACTCAACATCTGTCTTAACTGTGAATGACTAGTGTCAAACATTCAACATCTGTCTTAACTGTGAATGACTAGTGTCAAACATTCAACATCTGTCTTAACTGTGAATGACTAGTGTCAAACACTCAACATCTGTCTTAACTATGAATGACTAGTGTCAAACACTCAACATCTGTCTTAACTGTGAATGACTAGTGTCAAACATTCAACATCTGTCTTAACTGTGAATGACTAGTGTCAAACACTCAACATCAGTCTTAACTGTGAATGACTGGTGTCAAACACTCAACATCTGTCTCAACTGTGAATGACTAGTGTCAAACATTCAACATCTGTCTGAACTGTGAATGACTAGTGTCAAACATTCAACATCTGTCTTAACTGTGAATGACTAGTGTCAAACACTCAACATCTGTCTTAACTGTGAATGACTAGTGTCAAACATTCAACATCTGTCTTAACTGTGAATGACTAGTGTCAAACACTCAACATCTGTCTTAACTGTGAATGACTAGTGTCAAACATTCAACATCTGTCTTAACTGTGAATGACTAGTGTCAAACATTCAACATCTGTCTTAACTGTGAATGACTAGTGTCAAACACTCAACATCTGTCTTAACTGTGAATGACTAGTGTCAAACATTCAACATCAGTCTTAACTGTGAATGACTAGTGTCAAACATTCAACATCTGTCTTAACTGTGAATGACTAGTGTCAAACATTCAACATCTGTCTTAACTGTGAATGACTAGTGTCAAACACTCAACATCTGTCTCAACTGTGAATGACTAGTGTCAAACACTCAACATCAGTCTTAACTGTGAATGACTAGTGTCCAACATTCAACATCTGTCTCAACTGTGAATGAATAGTGTCAATTATTAAACATCTGTCTCAACTGTGAATGACTAGTGTCAAACATTCAACATCTGTCTTAACTGTGAATGACTAGTGTCAAACATTCAACATCTGTCTTAACTGTGAATGACTAGTGTCAAACACTCAACATCTGTCTTAACTGTGAATGACTAGTGTCAAACATTCAACATCTGTCTTAACTGTGAATGACTAGTGTCAAACATTCAACATCTGTCTTAACTGTGAATGACTAGTGTCAAACACTCAACATCTGTCTTAACTATGAATGACTAGTGTCAAACACTCAACATCTGTCTTAACTGTGAATGACTAGTGTCAAACATTCAACATCTGTCTTAACTGTGAATGACTAGTGTCAAACACTCAACATCTGTCTTAACTGTGAATGACTAGTGTCAAACACTCAACATCTGTCTTAACTGTGAATGACTAGTGTCAAACATTCAACATCTGTCTTAACTGTGAATGACTAGTGTCAAACATTCAACATCTGTCTTAACTGTGAATGACTAGTGTCAAACATTCAACATCTGTCTTAACTGTGAATGACTAGTGTCAAACATTCAACATCTGTCTTAACTGTGAATGACTAGTGTCAAACACTCAACATCTGTCTTAACTGTGAATGACTAGTGTCAAACATTCAACATCAGTCTTAACTATGAATGACTAGTGTCAAACATTCAACATCTGTCTTAACTGTGAATGACTAGTGTCAAACATTAAACATCTGTCTCAACTGTGAATGGCTAGTGTCAAACACTCAACATCAGTCTTAACTGTGAATGACTAGTGTCCAACATTCAACATCTGTCTCAACTGTGAATGACTAGTGTCAAACATTCAACATCTGTCTCAACTGTGAATGACTAGTGTCAAATTAAAACATATGTCTCAACTGTGAATGACTAGTGTCAAACACTCAACATCTGTCTTAACTGTGAATGACTAGTGTCAAACATTCAACATCTGTCTTAACTGTGAATGACTAGTGTCAAACACTCAACATCTGTCTTAACTGTGAATGACTAGTGTCAAACACTCAACATCTGTCTTAACTGTGTATGACTAGTGTGAAACATTAAACATCTGTCTTAACTGTGAATGACTAGTGTCAAACACTGAACATCTGTCTTAACTGTGAATGACTAGTGTCAAACATTCAACATCTGTCTTAACTGTGAATGACTACTGTCAAACATTCAACATCTGTCTTAACTATGAATGACTAGTGTCAAACACTCAACATCTGTCTTAACTATGAATGACTAGTGTCAAACACTCAACATCTGTCTTAACTGTGAATGACTAGTGTCCAACATTCAACATCTCTCTTAACTATGAATGACTAGTGTCAAACACTCAACATCAGTCTTAACTGTGAATGACTGGTGTCAAACACTCAACATCTGTCTTAACTGTGAATGACTAGTGTCAAACATTCAACATCTGTCTTAACTGTGAATGACTAGTATCAAACATTCAACATCTGTCTTAACTGTGAATGACTACTGTCAAACATTCAACATCTGTCTGAACTATGAATGACTAGTGTCAAACACTCAACATCTGTCTTAACTGTGAATGGCTAGTGTCCAACATTCAACATCTGTCTTAACTATGAATGACTAGTGTCAAACACTCAACATCTGTCTCAACTGTGAATGACTAGTGTCAAACATTCAACATCTGTCTTAACTGTGAATGACTAGTGTCAAACACTCAACATCTGTCTTAACTGTGAATGACTAGTGTCAAACACTCAACATCTGTCTTAACTGTGAATGACTAGTGTGAAACATTCAACATCTGTCTTAACTGTGAATGACTAGTGTCAAACATTCAACATCTGTCTTAACTGTGAATGGCTAATGTCAAACACTCAACATCAGTCTTAACTGTGAATGACTAGTGTCAAACACTCAACATCTGTGTAAACTGTGAATGACTAGTGTCAGACACTCAACATGTCTTAACTGTGAATGACTAGTGTCAAACATTCAACATCTGTCTTAACTATGAATGACTAGTGTGAAACACTCAACATCAGTCTTAACTGTGAATGACTGGTGTCAAACGCTGAACATCTGTCTTAACTGTGAATGACTAGTATCAAACATTCAACATCTGTCTTAACTCTGAATGACTACTGTCAAACATTCAACATCTGTCTTAACTATGAATGACTAGTGTCAAACACTCAACATCTGTCTTAACTGTGAATGACTAGTGTCAAACATTCAACATCTGTCTTAACTATGAATGACTAGTGTCAAACACTCAACATCTGTCTCAACTGTGAATGACTAGTGTCAAACATTCAACATCTGTCTTAACTGTGAATGACTAGTGTCAAACATTCAACATCTGTCTTAACTGTGAATGACTAGTGTCAAACATTCAACATCTGTCTTAACTCTGAATGACTACTGTCAAACATTCAACATCTGTCTTAACTATGAATGACTAGTGTCAAACACTCAACATCTGTCTTAACTGTGAATGACTAGTGTCAAACATTCAACATCTGTCTTAACTATGAATGACTAGTGTCAAACACTCAACATCTGTCTCAACTGTGAATGACTAGTGTCAAACATTCAACATCTGTCTTAACTGTGAATGACTAGTGTCAAACATTCAACATCTGTCTTAACTGTGAATGACTAGTGTCAAACATTCAACATCTGTCTTAACTGTGAATGACTAGTGTCAAACACTCAACATCTGTCTTAACTGTGAATGACTAGTGTCAAACACTCAACATCTGTCTTAACTGTGAATGACTAGTGTCAAACACTCAACATCTGTCTCAACTGTGAATGACTAGTGTCAAACATTCAACATCTGTCTTAACTGTGAATGACTAGTGTCAAACACTCAACATCAGTCTCAACTGTGAATGACTAGTGTCAAACACTCAACATCTGTCTTAACTGTGAATGACTAGTGTCAAACACTCAACATCTGTCTTAACTGTGAATGACTAGTGTCAAACACTCAACATCTGTCTTAACTGTGAATGACTAGTGTCAAACATTCAACATCTGTCTTAACTGTGAATGACTAGTGTCAAACATTCAACATCTGTCTTAACTGTGAATGACTAGTGTCAAACACTCAACATCTGTCTTAACTGTGAATGACTAGTGTCAAACATTCAACATCTGTCTTAACTATGAATGACTAGTGTCAAACACTCAACATCTGTCTCAACTGTGAATGACTAGTGTCAAACATTCAACATCTGTCTTAACTGTGAATGACTAGTGTCATACACTCAACATCAGTCTTAACTGTGAATGACTAGTGTCCAACATTCAACATCTGTCTTAACTGTGAATGACTAGTGTGAAACATTAAACATCTGTCTCAACTGTGAATGACTAGTGTCAATTATTAAACATATGTCTCAACTGTGAATGGCTAGTGTCAAACGCTCAACATCTGTCTTAACTGTGAATGACTAGTGTCAAACATTCAACATCTGTCTTAACTGTGAATGACTAGTGTCAAACACTCAACATCTGTCTTAACTGTGAATGACTAGTATCAAACATTCAACATCTGTCTTAACTGTGAATGACTACTGTCAAACATTCAACATCTGTCTTAACTATGAATGACTAGTGTCAAACACTCAACATCTGTCTTAACTATGAATGACCAGTGTCAAACACTCAACATCTGTCTTAACTGTGAATGACTAGTGTCCAACATTCAACATCTCTCTTAACTATGAATGACTAGTGTCAAACACTCAACATCAGTCTTAACTGTGAATGACTGGTGTCAAACGCTGAACATCTGTCTTAACTGTGAATGACTAGTATCAAATATTCAACATCTGTCTTAACTGTGAATGACTAGTATCAAACATTCAACATCTGTCTTAACTGTGAATGACTACTGTCAAACATTCAACATCTGTCTTAACTGTGAATGACTAGTGTCAAATGCTCAACATCTATCTTAACTGTAAATGACTTGTATCAAACACTCAACATCAGTCTTAACTGTGAATGACTAGTGTCAAACATTCAACATCAGTCTTAACTTGAATGACTAGTGTCAAACATTCAACATCTGTCTTAACTGTGAATGACTAGTGTCAATTATTAAACATATGTCTCAACTGTGAATGACTAGTGTCATACACTCAACATCAGTCTTAACTGTGAATGACTAGTGTCCAACATTCAACATCTGTCTTAACTGTGAATGACTAGTGTTAAACATTAAACATCTGTCTCAACTGTGAATGACTAGTGTCAATTATTAAACATATGTCTCAACTGTGAATGGCTAGTGTCAAACGCTCAACATCTGTCTTAACTGTGAATGACTTGTGTCAAACATTCAACATCTGTCTTAACTGTGAATGACTAGTGTCAAACACTCAACATCTGTCTTAACTGTGAATGACTAGTGTCAAACACTCAACATCAGTCTTAACTGTGAATGACTGGTGTCAAACATTCAACATCTGTCTAAACTGTGAATGACTAGTGTCAAACGCTGAACATCTGTCTTAACTGTGAATGACTAGTATCAAACATTCAACATCTGTCTTAACTGTGAATGACTAGTATCAAACATTCAACATCTGTCTTAACTGTGAATGACTACTGTCAAACATTCAACATCTGTCTGAACTATGAATGACTAGTGTCAAACACTCAACATCTGTCTTAACTGTGAATGGCTAGTGTCCAACATTCAACATCTGTCTTAACTATGAATGACTAGTGTCAAACACTCAACATCTGTCTCAACTGTGAATGACTAGTGTCAAACATTCAACATCTGTCTTAACTGTGAATGACTAGTGTCAAACACTCAACATCTGTCTTAACTGTGAATGACTAGTGTCAAACACTCAACATCTGTCTTAACTGTGAATGACTAGTGTGAAACATTCAACATCTGTCTTAACTGTGAATGACTAGTGTCAAACATTCAACATCTGTCTTAACTGTGAATGGCTAATGTCAAACACTCAACATCAGTCTTAACTGTGAATGACTAGTGTCAAACACTCAACATCTGTGTAAACTGTGAATGACTAGTGTCAGACACTCAACATGTCTTAACTGTGAATGACTTGTGTCAAACACTCAACATCAGTCTTAACTGTGAATGACTGGTGTCAAACACTCAACATCAGTCTTAACTATGAATGACTGGTGTCAAACATTCAACATCTGTCTAAACTGTGAATGACTAGTGTCAAACGCTAAACATCTGTCTTAACTGTGAATGACTAGTATCAAACATTCAATATCTGTCTTAACTGTGAATGACTACTGTCAAACATTCAACATCTGTCTTAACTATGAATGACTAGTGTCAAACACTCAACATCTGTCTTAACTATGAATGACTAGTGTCAAACACTCAACATCTGTCTTAACTGTGAATGACTAGTGTCCAACATTCAACATCTGTCTTAACTATGAATGACTAGTGTGAAACACTCAACATCAGTCTTAACTGTGAATGACTGGTGTCAAACGCTGAACATCTGTCTTAACTGTGAATGACTAGTATCAAACATTCAACATCTGTCTTAACTCTGAATGACTACTGTCAAACATTCAACATCTGTCTTAACTATGAATGACTAGTGTCAAACACTCAACATCTGTCTTAACTGTGAATGACTAGTGTCCAACATTCAACATCTGTCTTAACTATGAATGACCAGTGTCAAACACTCAACATCTGTCTCAACTGTGAATGACTAGTGTCAAACATTCAACATCTGTCTTAACTGTGAATGAGTAGTGTCAAACATTCAACATCAGTCTTAACTGTGAATGACTAGTATCAAACATTCAACATCTGTCTTAACTCTGAATGACTACTGTCAAACATTCAACATCTGTCTTAACTATGAATGACTAGTGTCAAACACTCAACATCTGTCTTAACTGTGAATGACTAGTGTCCAACATTCAACATCTGTCTTAACTATGAATGACCAGTGTCAAACACTCAACATCTGTCTCAACTGTGAATGACTAGTGTCAAACATTCAACATCTGTCTTAACTGTGAATGAGTAGTGTCAAACATTCAACATCAGTCTTAACTGTGAATGACTAGTGTCAAACATTCAACATCTGTCTTAACTGTGAATGACTAGTGTCATACACTCAACATCAGTCTTAACTGTGAATGACTAGTGTCAAACACTCAACATCTGTCTTAACTGTGAATGACTAGTTTCAAACACTCAACATCTGTCTCAACTGTGAATGGCTAGTGTCAAACATTCAACATCTGTCTTAACTGAGAATGACTAGTGTCAAACACTCAACATCAGTATCAACTGTGAATGACTAGTGTCAGACATTAAACATCTGTCTCAACTGTGAATGACTAGTGTCAATTATTAAACATATGTCTCAACTGTGAATGGCTAGTGTCAAACACTCAACATCAGTCTTAACTGTGAATGACTAGTGTCCAACACTCAACATCTGTCTTAACTGTGAATGACTAGTGTCAAACACTCAACATCTGTCTTAACTGTGAATGACTTGTGTCAAACATAAAACACCTGTTTTAAGATTGAAGTTTCATGTATTTATTAAGTTTCCATGACAGTTCCTACTGGTTGTTTGAGTTATCGCAATATTGATATGAAAGAAGACTTTGTAATGTTACTGTGATATTTTTCTAGTACCATTTTTCACAAGTTGAATGAAACATTACTATCTGCATCATGCCTTACTTTGTTGTATATTAGATACAGTCAGCAAACAATGAAATCATTCTTATTTAATCCAGTTTTATTAATAATGAGTCACATTCCTAGAAACTGGACTATGGACAACATTATCAGGGATCAACTCTCCAAAGTAGCAGAAGATAAATGTTAGATGTATAACAGGTTACATTAAAGTAAATGGTGTAAGGCATTGTTTAGCTTATCCCACTGTAACAGTGTATTAGGTATTTTTGAAAGGTGTCTGTATTGATTATTATGAAACATGAACCTTTGTAAAGGTACCAGAAATTAGTTTTGGTTTGTTGTTAGGATAGATGTGTGATAAAGTTTCAATGGTACATGTTAGGACGTTTCTGATAAATGTTTTATCACATATCTCTCAACTTTATCAAATTTACAGTGCACGATTCATCAGGTGTACTATTTTTTTTGTATATGTTTGAAAACATTAAGTCGACTTTCAGTTACTCATGTCCTGTAGATTAGAGATATGTTGCTCAACAGGGCATCTAAGCTGCTGCACATTGATTTAACTGTTTAAACTGTAGATTTTGTAAAATGTTTCCTTATTTGTAGCTGCTTCCTCCTGTCGAGTGGAGTTGTGTTCCATCCAGTACAGAAGGGAAAGCCAGTCTGAAACAGAACTGACTGCAACAGATCCAAGTTATTCACGCTATCATTACTGCACCGTGCTACGTAATTACGCCGACTGCATAAGGGCTACAGCTCGAAGTTGTCGTGGAGACTTGAGTTATCACACCATAGCAACATTTGTTATGAAATGGTTAGAGAACAAAAACTGTACTCACATCATTGCCAAAGGAAGACCAGAGTACGGTCGAAAACAACCTCCAAAACCGAAGCAGTTTGTGCCTACAGAGTGTACATTCCGAGGAAGCCAGTCTCAACCAGTGAAGTTCAGTCACTGTGGACTGTTTGGAGATCCACATCTTCGAACGTTTTATGATGAGTTTCAAACATGCAGAACTTTAGGAGCTTGGCCCTTGATCGACAATCCATATTTGGCAGTTCAAGTCACTAATGAACAGGTTTTCAAGGGGTCACAAGCAACAGGAACTACAAAGGTACACAGGGAATATTTCACCTTTGAATTTGTTTGTTATGAAATTTTTAAAATGTCCAAACGAATTTGATTCTTAAACTTTGTTTGTTATTTATACTCTTGATCTGAGGAACAAAACATGGAATGTTTGTGGATAAAAATATTTTAATTTTGTTCCATTAAACCTAATACATGCCACTGATAGTCAAAGTACATGAACATAAAACTGTGTCATTCAGTAATCATAATACATGAACATAAAACATGTCACTGATAGTCAAAATACATAAACAGAAAACTGTGTCATTCAGTAATCATTCTACATGAACATAAAACATGTCACTGATAGTCAAAATACATGAACAGAAAATTGTCGTTCAGTAATCATAATACATGAACATAAAACATGTCACTGATAGTCAAAATACATGAACAGAAAATTGTCGTTCAGTAATCATAATACATGAACATAAAACATGTCACTGATAGTCAAAATACATAAACAGAAAACTGTGTCATTCAGTAATCATTCTACATGAACATAAAACATGTCACTGATAGTCAAAATACATGAACAGAAAATTGTCGTTCAGTAATCATAATACATGAACATAAAACATGTCACTGATAGTCATAATACATGAACATAAAACATGTCACTAATAGTCAAAATACATAAACAGAAAACTGTGTCATTCAGTAATCATAATACATGAACATAAAACATGTCACTGATAGTCAAAGTACATGAACAGAAAACTGTGTCATTCAGTAATCATAATACATGAACATAAAACATGTCACTGATAGTCAAAATACATGAATATAAAACATGTCACTGATAGTCAAAATACATAAACAGAAAACTGTGTCATTCAGTAATCATTCTACATGAACATAAAACATGTCACTGATAGTCAAAATACATGAACAGAAAATTGTCGTTCAGTAATCATAGTACATGAACATAAAACATGTCACTGATAGTCATAATACATGAACATAAAACATGTCACTGATAGTCAAAATACATGAACAGAAAATTGTCGTTCAGTAATCATAATACATGAACATAAAACATGTCACTGATAGTCAAAATACATGAACAGAAAACTGTGTCATTCAGTAATCATAACACATGAACATAAAACATGTCACTGATAGTCAAAATACATGAACAGAAAATTGTCGTTCAGTAATCATAGTACATGAACATAAAACATGTCACTGATAGTCATAATACATGAACATAAAACATGTCACTGATAGTCAAAATACATGAACAGAAAATTGTCGTTCAGTAATCATAATACATGAACATAAAACATGTCACTGATAGTCAAAATACATGAACAGAAAACTGTGTCATTCAGTAATCATAATACATGAACATAAAACATGTCACTGATAGTCAAAATACATGAATATAAAACATGTCACTGATAGTCAAAATACATAAACAGAAAACTGTGTCATTCAGTAATCATTCTACATGAACATAAAACATGTCACTGATAGTCAAAATACATGAACAGAAAATTGTCGTTCAGTAATCATAGTACATGAACATAAAACATGTCACTGATAGTCATAATACATGAACATAAAACATGTCACTGATAGTCAAAATACATGAACAGAAAATTGTCGTTCAGTAATCATAATACATGAACATAAAACATGTCACTGATAGTCAAAATACATGAACAGAAAACTGTCATTCAGTAATCATAACACATGAACATAAAACATGTCACTGATAGTCAAAATACATAAACAGAAAACTGTGTCATTCAGTAATCATTCTACATGAACATAAAACATGTCACTGATAGTCAAAATACATGAACAGAAAATTGTCGTTCAGTAATCATAGTACATGAACATAAAACATGTCACTGATAGTCATAATACATGAACATAAAACATGTCACTGATAGTCAAAATACATGAACAGAAAATTGTCGTTCAGTAATCATAATACATGAACATAAAACATGTCACTGATAGTCAAAATACATGAACAGAAAACTGTGTCATTCAGTAATCATAATACATGAACATAAAACATGTCACTGATAGTCAAAATACATGAACATAAAACTGTATCGTTCAGTAATCACAATACATGAACATAAAACACGTCACTCAATTATCACAGTACCTGGAAATAAGAATATACAGGATGACAGTCATTTGGCATATTATAGTTATCCATCATCATTACAACCACCACCAAAGAATAAGGACCATTGCTGAGGAAAACAGACTGAGGCTCTGCTGACATTTCAAAATGGATCTTGTGGGAGAAGGTAATTGTGTTAACGTTTCAGACACTTATCTCTCTTAAAGAGATCCTTCTGGTTAAAAATCAAGACACGTGATGGTGTGTGGTACAGCCAAAACAACCAGCTGGACACGTTGTGTATTATGAACAAAAATGATAGTTTATCCACCTCCTGTATCTCGGACTGTGATAACCAATAAACATATATTCAGCGGATGTAATCTAGTAAATTCTTACTTCAATTACCTAATTTCAAGACGATCCATTAATAACTACCAGAAATATCTCGAATTTTGATTTTGTACCAAAAGTACAAAATCTTTATTTGATAGAAAAACATGCTTCATTTTTACGGATTTCTTTACAAATTTGGTGCATTGTTGGACATCTCATTTTATGTAAAGCCACGTGTGTAACGTTATTTAAAAAATAGAATCGTTCAATTTTTTTTTGCACACGTCTACCCAAAAAGTTCAGGCGAACTGTTTACCATTTTTTCCACAGCTTCACCTAATAGTAACAGAAGACCGTTTGTAGGTGTCTTGTTATTTCGTTTGATTTAAAGTAGCAAGACCATAAGGTGGAAGGACGTATAGATACGTATAGTCCGGCATGGCCAAGCGTGTTAAAGCGTGCGATTCGTAATCTGAGGGTCGCGGGTTCGAATCCCGTCCGCACCAAATATGCTCGCCCTTTCAGCCGTGGGGGCGTCATAATATTATGGTCAATCCCACTATTCGTTGGTAAAAGAGTAGCCCAATAGTTGGGGTGGATGGTGATGACTAGCTGTCTTCCCTCTAGTCTTAGACTGCTAAATTAGGGACAGCTAGCGCAGATAGCCCTCCATTAGCTTTGCGCGAAATTCAAAACAAGCAGATACGTATATAGTGGCCAAGCAAAGTAGATTACCAGTTTCTAACTCAAGTTTTCAAAAGATTTATACCAATGTACGATCATTATTGATTATTCAGTGCCAGCTTTCAAGCACAAATTTTATGCAATTATCTTAATTAAAGAGCGTTAAGCAATTAGCACAAGTAATGATATTGAATATGGATATGTGGGCGATGACAAGAAACTGTTAATCCAAATTCCATAGCGTTAATATAAAATATGCTATTAACACTGTTTTAGAGAGGAAAGACTACCGTATATTTTAAAGAACCCGGTTGGTTCTGTAAAGTAAAGATCTGTCTCGAATAACAGAGTTACTACCTCGTGCCAGTTTCTTACTTGCTGTGATTTGTTGGTGTGTATTGACAAAAATGTTAGGAATCTCATCAAAAATACCACAGGTGTGATCAAACTGGTTCAGCATTGATAAGAATTTCACAGTAAGTATTCAATCATTAGTTAGCTAGGCCACGTGTTTAGTTCAACGTGGAGTATGATGGTGGGTAAAACAAAACACGTGACCTAGCTAACTAACGATTGAGTATTTTCTGTACACTTCTTATCAATGAAACAAATGTTGCTGCTAGTTTGGATTTCATTCCTCTAGGTCTGACACTCGATCCTTTTCTTGGCCATACCTTTCTTCACACCTAAGTTGTTTTTCGTTAGATGTACACCTGGTGGAGAACCAAGGTACTGTTTTTCTACAGCAAAGAAGCTGTCCACAGTAGTTTTATGTAAGAGGTGTATGTATTGCGATGATAAAATCCCTTATGGACATCAATGAGTACTTTATATTCCCTTTGAATTATGACAACCGTTGACTTCCTGGTTGAGTTAATAGTATCTGAATATCATAACCACTAGAGATAATTAGTTAATGGAAGGAACTGGAGACGCAGCGTATGGCACAATTATTATAATTGAAGTAATCGTGTATAGAAATGGAACACCACCAACTTTAAATGATCCTAAACATGTCTTGTTTCACTGTTCAATATTTACTGTGATTAAGTTTCAATTTGTTGGGACATAGAAAGTGATTTACTGAAGCAGTTTATGCTACTACTGTTTATATTTCTCAATTTTTAATAAATTACTGATTGTAAGTTCGGTCAAATTTATAGTCATTTTTATTTTGTGTAATTTCTTGTAAGACTTCAATGTTTTTATAACCTTATGTAAAAGAAGGGGTCTGTAAAAGTTCTGACTTATTTTGACAAATTCTAAACATGTTTCAACTTTTATCGTTATTCGTGTTTCGTAAACTGGTGATTTTAACTGGAACAGTTTCATCATAATTTTTTTTTACAAGGTAAATAAATTTTGTTTTCGATTACTTGTTGAAAAATAACAACGCTGCAGTTGCACTGTAAACTTAGTAAACTGTCAGTGATTCTCAGTCTGTATATCCATTCACAGATGGGTAAATACTTAAAACTACACCTGTCAATGTTATTCAGTGCAGCCCCTCCCCTGTTTGTCTACCATTTTGGCTAAGAAAGAAAATTTGAGTTTGTTTATTGTGCCAACATGGTTTTTATTTTGGGTTTCGGTGAATAAGAATATAAACCCAACAGTGTTTGTACATACAGTAAGAATACAGTTGGTCTTCATAGTAGCAGTTTCCAAAGCTTCACTCCTTTCCTCATAAAGCCCTTTACAGTATGTACTTACTATCTTACATGTAAAGAAAGCGAGTTTTCTTTCAAATGTAATGGTTCGAAAGTGAGCTATTATTAACAAAGGTTCCTCTATAACTGTACCTGTGTTTACTTCCCATGTTTCCTGTGACAGATAACGTGTCTTAACAGATGTGGTACTTTTCGAGGTCAGACCTTATCCAGGCAAGTCCACTGTAAAACACAAGTGACTGTCAACCTCTGCTGTAACATGCGTGCTTTTCAATGCTATACATTAATTTCACATTTAAAAATCTCACAACAACAATTTTTTCAAGAGAAGCAATTGAGCAGTGTATTTACCCTTGTTACCTCCTAGACGTCCCTGGCTTCTTTACTTCTTGAGTTTTAGGACAACGTTTCGGGCCCAGTGAAGGAGTCAACGTGGAGCCCGAAAGGTTCTCTTAAACCCAAATGAAGCAGGAAGCAACGTCAACCTGACTTGTGCGCTTCAAATACTATAATAATGTGATGTACTTTAAAACTCATGTGAGGGTCTTCCATGTATTTCTTACACTTGTAAACACAACTAAATCTCTTTCACCATAAAATTGCATGTTTAAAATGTCCTGCATATGCTTGTAATCGTGACGACCGACTGTTTGTAAGAACGTCAGTGAATGTAATCCATGTGTAAGGTCATAGAGCAAAGTTCAGTACGTAATGATCCTCTTAGAGAATGTCTCGCGTGTTGTATTCTTCTAGTGTTGTTTCGCACAAGAATCTTATCGTAATAGGTTGAGTACATCTATCAAACCCGGACTTTGGGATTTCTTCTAAACACATGAAAATCGAAATGGTTGTCTGTCCGAATTTTATAGAAAGCTTATGGGAGCTTTGTATTATAATCATTATTTTTATATTTCTTTGTTTTAAAGGGGCAAAGGTTTATTTTAGAGAACATCATGCAATTTATGTATGTTTGGTATATCGCGTTGTTGAATGGTATTCTCAAGTAACACATGTTTTAGAATGTTAATCCTGACGTTTTGATAACGGAACGTTCTCTGTAGCACCACATGAACCACGAGAAACTTGATACCACAGTTGTTCACTCTTAAGTTGAAATAGATACATGACCATCTTTTTAGTAACATCCTTTAATTTCGGCAAAGAAGTTATGAAGCAGAACACCGAAACCTAATTTGTTATTTATTTTTTCCTAATTGATTTATCGGAAGGACTTTTTATTGTATATTCCGTGTTGTTTTGTTTAACGAATCGTGTCATGCCCAGTGTGATAACTTGTTCCACATCTGGACAGTACTCCTTAATGTACTTCTACGTTTCTCCCTTTAGGTGACCGTGTTACTACGAGATCACAGACCTTGTACTTCGGAAAAAACGTTCGAGGCTCAGACTGACAGTTTGCCTGGTGCGTTCGTCGACGGTACGCGGGGAACCAGGACGGGTGATACAGTTTTCATAGTAGAGAAAGAACCAGCCCGTCACGTTGAGATACACGCTCGCCACATCCTCACCCACATCATCATCAGACAGGTCGGACAATACCTGACTTTTGCTATAAAAATACCTGAAGAAATAGCAAAACTAGGCGAGCGAAGTGAAGCCCTACAGTTGTGCTTAAAGGGTTGCCCCCGACGTGAACGTATAAACTATGGCCAACTGAATAGCGAAGCTATGCCCGTGCAGGAAGCGGTAAGCGTGTGCAAAAACTGGAATGTTACAGACTTTTATTTTGATGCCTGCGTTTTCGATTTATTAACTACAGGGGACCGAAGTTTTAGTCGAGCGGCTGGGGAAGCGAGGAGGGACGTTTACTATTTGAGTCCCTCCTCTGCTGCAGGCGAAAATCGAACGTACTTGTTACCAGAAACTATAGGTGACTCTAACAGCGGGACGCCAGAGAACAGCGCCCCCGGGCGGCCATTAGTTCTATTCACTCTAATAATATGTTTATTGAAGACATTTTGTGAAAATTCGTGTAAGTGAAGTTTTTGTCGTAGTTGAGTGAACAGCAATTGCTATGATACAGGTAAATATATTATCACAGAGAGAGAAAATGGCAGCGAAAATGAAATAGATGTGGACAAAGAAATGAGTCTCCTATGTCACAGCACGAAAAGCCCGATAACAGTCAATATATGTAAACTACTGTTGTAAGGTGTGCATTGTGAAGAGCTGTAAAACAGTGTATATGTGTTGTCAGGATCAGTAGTGTAGACCCACGTTAATACAGTCTCAGTAGTCGGAATATTACGAGTATTAAAACAATTATTCACTTTAATGAACTATTAGAAAGAACTACAATATTTTGATTAGTTGTACCTTTGTTTATTTTATGTACAATATCCCACCGCCTAATGAAGCGAGGTAAACCTAGTGAATAACCTTTTTTTTACTGTATACAGCTGACAAAAACATAGTTCTGATAGGAATAACAGATGTCAAGGTTGTGACCTCATAATCCGTTATTCAAGACAGAAAGTTAACAGACAGTATTAATTTAAGGGTAAAAGTTTATATTTTACTTTGTTTTTTTTATGTTGACGTAATTTGTATCTACTGTAATAATTAATTGTTATTTCACCAGGTTAATGTGCCATCGACGTTATACTGTTAAATAGAAAACACAGTTTGTGTGCGTGTGATTACAGTTATTTGTTAAATATACTTGTGATGACTTGACACGTGTAAAATTAACAATGTTCTTAGTTAGGTTAGCACTTGGATACCGACCGTCAGGATATACGTATGGGTCTGTAGATGTTTTATCAGAGCTCTGGACAACAACAGTTTCACTAACTTTCTTAACAATCAAGAACTAGAAACTGTAACCACGTGCTTGTTCCAATTAAGAATACCAAAAAGAAAGAGAACGAACGTTGTTCCAAAACCAGTTTTAACAAGCTACACTGACTATCACATCAGCGAACGTTGCAAAACCCGTTTTAACAAGCTACACTGACTATCACATCAGCGAAAGTTCCAAAACCAGTTTTAACAAGCTACACTGACTATCACATCAGCGAACGTTCCAAAACCAGTTTTAACAAACTACACTGACTATCACATCAGTGAAAGTTCCAAAACCAGTTTTAACAAGCTACACTGACTATCACATCAGCGAAAGTTCCAAAACCCGTTTTAACAAGCTACACTGACTATCACATCAGCGAACGTTGCAAAACCCGTTTTAACAAGCAACATTGACTATCACATCAACGAACGTTGCAAAACCCGTTTTAACAAGCTACATTGACTATCACATCAGCGAACGTTGCAAAACCCGTTTTAACAAGCTACATTGACTAATCACATCAGCGAACGTTGCAAAACCCGTTTTAACAAGCTACACTGACTATCACATCAGCGAACGTTGCAAAACCCGTTTTAACAAGCTACACTGACTATCACATCAGCGAATGTTCCAAAACCCGTTTTAACAAGCTAAATTGACACAACGTACATTAATATATTCCCACAAGTGTCATGTGACGTGTATATATTATAGGTCCTTCAAGTAACTGTTAACTTGTCTTTATAGTGAGACACATCGAATTGTTATGTATGTACTGGCAAATACCTTCTTTAAATTCTAGCTTCTAAAACCCCACACCTAACATTCAGTTAGTTTTTTGTTGTTGTTCCTGTGTAGACGCAGGTTGGCGATTTACATCTGTTCCTTCCCAAATATCGTATTAAGTGATGTAGACATGCAGTAAACCTAGCTACCCAGGTATATCGATTTGTCGTTGTTCGTTTTGTAGACGGCCTGCTTCTGGTAACGCACTGATCCACCTCTTTTCGAAATGGGCCTGCCCCAAGCATGTAGTAGAGCAGCTGAAGTCCATTCTCTAAATGGGTAGTGGAGATCGAACTGCGGCGCGTGATTCACGGCTCGCGAGGATCGCGCCCCGTTAAAATACCACCATACATTCGCTGTTAACATGGTTCTTCTGTTTAATTTTAGTCAGCCTTGAAGGCTGATGAAAGAAAGTTATAGATTCACAAAAATCGCCGTTACAATTTTACGAACTGAGTGTGTTGTGTTACAAGTCACGTGCTAAGCAAACACAAATATCAGGAGGAAATAACCGTGGTTAATTTTTAACACGAGATGTCTCGATATCTCAGCGTTTCCCCCTTGCTCCCATCATAATTGGACAGTGATGAGAGATACTTTCAAAAAATCGAACCACACCAGAGATAACGGAGAAGTACACTGTAGTGTTGTGATGCGTCATGAACAAACAAGGTTTGCACGTGGTTTGAGACTCATAGTAAACTGAAAAACATATTGGAATTATGTGAAACGTTTATTTTTTTGTTTCTCATATAGGTGCGTCAACAAATAAAAAAAAAAAAAGAACGAAAGAAAACTCCTGTCAAGATTTAAATAGATGTAGAAACTTGTAGAGATAAGTTTTGTTTCTGAGAGTATCATGGTCATTAACACTTCTAAACGTTCAGATCTTTAGAAGATGCGTTTTGCATGAATTTTGTAACATTTTCCACCATCGGTTAATGTTGTAAATGCTCCAGGTTATTTTGTTGATCGTGGATTTCATTTAGCCATACTGTACATTTTATGTGTATATTTATAAATTATTTAGATGTAACAATGGATGTAATTATACAGATATTCAAAAATTTTATCGAAATAAAACCAGAGTATAAAGAAATGGCTTTCAGTTTCACACTGTTTTACAATTAGAGCTAATAAACAAAGAACCATTTGTCTATATAGTTATATGTCAAATATAAACATAATCGCCGTTTTAACAGGTTTGTAGACCTACTTAAATATGACACATACACTGCTGGCCAAAATCTTAAGGCCAATGAACGTAAAGAAAAAAAATTGCATTTTGCGTTGTTAGATTCAACCATTTATTTGAGTGGAGCTTCGAAAGATGAAAATAAGAAAAGGGAAAATAAAAATAAAAAACGTTTTTAGTATTTAATAGGGAAAATGTGAACACTATGAAATTAGTCTAAATACTAGCTGGTCAAACATTTAAGACCATACCAAAAAGAAGTCCTAAACAGGATAGGAAATGCCCAATAAGAGGTCTCAGTACTGAGTTGCACGACCGTCATTGCAAATAGCTGCAAACATTCGCTTTGGCATGGGCGATATAAGAGTTTGCAGAAGGCTGGCTGGAATGTTATTCCAAGTGATGAAGATGGCTTCACGAAGATCATGCACTGTTTGGAATTAACGTCCATTTCTATAGACTTTCTTTGCCATCCACCCTCAAACATTTTCAATGGGGTTCAGTTCGGGCGAACAGGCTGAATGGTCCAAAAGAATCACGTGTTTCGCCATAAAAAGTCCTGCAGGCACTGTGGATTGCAGCGTTGTCCTGCTGAAAGATCCAGTAATTTCCACACACTCGAGGGCCTTCAGTCAATAAGGATGCTGTCTCCAATATGCCAATGTAGCTAGCTGCTGTTTGATGCCCCTGTATAACCTGAAGATTCATTGTTCCATGGAAGGAGAAAGCACCCCAAATCATGATGGAACCTCCTCCACTGTATCGTGTAGAAAATGTCTCCGGTATAGTTGCTAAGAGAATTATGGGTCATTTTCACTAAATCCTTATAGTAAGTTTATTGCAGAGCATATGGATTGTAATCTTTCATTCATCCCTCTCGGTGGTATCAGTAGATAGTCCGATGTGGCTTTACTATAAGAAAAAAAACAACAACACACACACACATTCCTCTCGTCAGAACTAAGAAGACGCACAGTAATTTCGCCCTGTGACTGAAAGTTCATGTCTAGAGAAATCCAGACCGGGTACCTTCTATAAACCCAGCTGGATATCTCTGCGGCTTTTTATGTCTTCTACTCGGGTTTGAAATGTCAGTCATTTAAAATTCAAGTATACAGCAAAAAATTTATTTTTAGTCGGGCATTTTATGGGTTACAAACAATTATACAAACACAGATTTAACAAGTGAACAAAAATTGTATTATGTACCTACTAAAGTAACAACTGGACATTGGCCGTCATGGTTACCTATATCTCAGTTACAGTAATGAGAATCATGACGTTTAGATAGCATACCTGAAAAGATGACCTGGGATCGAATTCTGGCTCATGGCATCGGACATCCTTTACAGCAGGTCCCAAATATGGGGCGTGAACTTATAACTAGTAGCTGAAAATAAAAATAGAAACTGGTTTGTTTGTTTTGAATTTCGCTCACAGTTACACGAGAGCTATCTGCGCTAGCCGTCCCCAATTTAGTAGGGTAAGACTAGAGGAAAGGCAGCTTGTCATCACCACCCACCGCCAACTCTTGGGCTATTCTTTTACCAACGAATAGTTGGATTGGCCGTACCATTATAACGTCCCCACGGCTGAAAGGGCGAGCATGTTTGATGTGACAGGGATTCGAATCCGCGATCCTCAGAGTCAAGCGCCCTAACAATCTGACTAGGAAGTGGTTAATAGTTATATTTAGTTAGTATATTACCTTTATACGTCATAATCTATAGTTTGTTTGTACGTGTGGAAATGACACATTATCGTCAAACAAGAAAGAATTGTGAAACACACACTGCACATAAACATACCCACCTCTAATTTTACTACCTAAGTATTCGCCAAAACAAACTACGTGAAGGAAAAGAAATGAATAACCATTGCTACGTGAAACACGTAAATGTAACACGATATTAAAGGTGTATAATATTCAGTTGATAAAGAAGTTTTTACGTATGTATATCAGAGTACTTGTGTTTCACCGCACTTCACAAATTGGGCCCCGGCATGGCCAGGTGGGTTAAGGCGTTCGACTCGTAATCTGTGAGTCGCGGGTTGAAATCCCCATCGCACCAAACATGCCCTCCCTTTCAGTCGTGGGGGCGTCATAAAGTTACAGTCAATCCCACTATTTCTTGGTAAAAGAGTTACCAAGAGTGGATGGTAATGACAAGCTGCTTTTCCTCTAGTCTTGCACTGTTAAATTAGGGACGGCTAGCGCAGATAGCCCTCGTGTAGCTTCACAAATTTCGGATTACTCAGAGTTACTAACCCAGTTTATGTTGTACCAATATTTAACTGAAGTCAACGTTACCTTTTCCCAACGAAAAGAATACCTTCCTCATTGTGAAACCTATTCTCTGTCTCCCTTCTTCTATTTATCTCTATTTTCTTTATACATTTATAAATAGAATAACGACTCAACTGATGGATACAATAGGCCAACTTATATCGGCTTAGACTCCCCGTCTATTCAGAAAACAGAACGCTGGAATGTGTTTTGTTCGATTGTAGCCATGACTGCCCGGGGGAAGAATTGATAAATGCCCCCTTTCAATCAATCCCCCTCCCCAACAACAGAGGAGCGAGTCGGCATGGACGTTACTGTATTCATGAGCCAATCAGTAATATATGATGTGTGGTAGGGTCTGCTACAACAACAAAATGTACCACAACATTTTTGATTATTTTTACAATTACGTACCGTGTTTGTAATGCATACCAGCCTTTTGGTTTCAAATGAATTTCGGGTAATTCAGTGTATTTAAGTTTGAACTTCTGTCGTAGTTATCATGAACGACTGTCGGCCCGACACGGCCAAGCGTGTTAAGGCGTGCGACTCGTAATCTGAGTCGTAATGCTCGCCCTTTCAGCCGTGGGGGCGTTATAATGTGACGGTTAATCCCACTATTCGTCGGTAAAAGAGTAGCCCAAACGTTGGCGGTGGGTGGTGATGACAAGCTGCATTTCCTCTAGTCTTACACTGCTAATTTAGGGACAGCTAGCGCAGATAGCCCTCGAGTAGCTTTGTGCGAAATTCAAAAAACAAACATAAACGACACTTGTGTCTATTAGGACTTTGGGCTAAAATGTTATCTATCACCTCGAAGTATGAACCCCTGATTTTAACGTTGTAAATCCATACACTAGCGGGGGACGCTGTTCAATGAACAGTCTTAAAAACTGCTATTGGCTTCTCTCGTTAGGAACATAGAAAGAAACAAGTGTTTATCGTACAGTCCAGTTTATACAAAACCTGTTTTATCTCGTTAGTAACATAAAAAGAAACAAGTGTCTACCGTACAGTCCAGTTTATACAAATTCTGTTTTATCTCGTTAGTAACATAAAAAGAAACAAGTGTCTATCGTACAGTCCAGTTTATACAAAACCTGTTTTATTACCGTTAGTAACATAAAAAGAAACAAGTGTCTATCGTACAGTCCAGTTTATACAAATCCTGTTTTATTACCGTTAGTAACATAAAAAGAAACAAGTGTCTATCGTACAGTCCAGTTTATACAAAACCTGTTTTATCTCGTTAGTAACATAAAAAGAAACAAGTGTCCATCGTACAGTCCAGTTTATACAAATCCTGTTTTATCTCGTTAGTAACATAAAAAGAAACAAGTGTCTATCGTACAGTCCAGTTTATACAAAACCTGTTTTATTACCGTTAGTAACATAAAAAGAAACAAGTGTCTATCGTACAGTCCAGTTTATACAAAACCTGTTTTATCTCGTTAGTAACATAAAACGAAACAAGTGTCTATCGTAAGTCCAGTTTATACAAAACCTGTTTTATTAGCGTCAGTAACCTTCAAACTTGGTATAGAAGATACGAAAGGTTACACAGCAGATTAGTAAGGGTATCTGAACGAGGTTATATCATCTGTGGGTTTAAAATCTCCGTAAATTTTCTTCACCTCCTATGGGCATTGTTGTAGCTCGTTCACCAATAAATATGGTTGTGCTTTTCTTGCATACGATTATGTGGATTATAGACGCTGAAACAGATCTGGTGATCGTAGTGAGTTACTGTCATGACACATTGTTCATCATGAGCAGGTACATCCCGGGGGGATAACTTCCCAAAAGTTATTCAGTTAAGAGCGAGAGTAATAAGTTTTGTTTTTTTTGTATGAGGGGAGGGGGGTTCAAGGTATATTATCTTCTTCCACCTCTGGCTAACCATATCTTTACTTCATATGTGTGGTCAAAGGCAACACACCGAAATTGTGGTCAGTTTATCAAACAATACCTCAGTACTTACCCACAGTTTCTGCTACAGTAATAACTGAAGCTTTCATGTTTGTATCTGAGATGGCTTTTGGTCTAGTTGTCAACTGCCATGCCCCCTCACTCACACACACCTACAAAAACATCCTTATAATGTTCTTCCCATGGGTCACTCACGATATTAAGAAAGCACGCAGGTTTAAAAAAATAAACTGAAGACAAACATATAAAACCCTATAACCCAAAGTGGACATCAGAAACAGCTGGCGATCTTTAAATCCTGGTTCCTCAGCAGCTTTCGAACAGGCCCGGCCGGCATGGCCAGGTCGGTTAAGGCGTTTGACTCGTAATCTGAGGGCCGCGGGTTCGAATCCCTGTCGCACCAAACATGCTCGCCCTTTAAGACGTGGGGGCGTTATAATGTGACGTTCAATCCTAGTATTAATTTCTAAAAGAGTAGCCCAAGCCTTTCCTCTAAATCAGGGACGGCTAGCGCAGATAGCCCTTGTGTAACTTTGTGCGAAATTAAAAAAAACAAACTTATCCAACAATATTATCTCGGGGTTAGTTTGTTAGACACATCTACTATTTAACCAATCAGACATTACAAAACTCGCCCACCCCATTAGCCAACATCATTAACAATTAAAATAGATTGTTAACAAGTAATGTAAAATGTTTTAATATCGTAACATGATAGAGGGCGCTGTATAAATCATAAATAAGACCTATATAAAAATTAATTAAAGTCTTTGTCTAAAAATTAACTCACAAAGAGATTCATATTAAGTATGTAGCCTCCTTACGAAATGGCCCAGCGTAAGTCTTTGGATTTATAAAGCTAAAAAAAAAATTAATTTTAGTAACTTACGATGGGCAACAGCGCAGAGAGACTACTGTGCAGCTTTGTGCTAAACAACGGAACAAGTGATTAAGCACATACGTTCAAAATACACGAGTTCATAAACTTAAAAAAAATATTAATTCATTGTAGTGTAAAACCAGAATATATTATCAGTATGACATTTCTTGTTAGTTTCATTTTCTGAACATTAACATTCAGACTACATTCTTCAGACGTTCTGAAGTTTAGGTTAGAATGACAGGTATTCGATTCTAGTTTCTGTGTCTTTCTTCACCAACAAAACTTTACTATACATTATCATTTGTTGTAAGGGATTCCAACAAAACTTTACTATACATTATCATTTGTTGTAAGGGATTCCAACAAAACTTTACTATACATTATCATTTGTTGTAAGGGATTCCAACAAAACTTTACTATACTATATATCATTTGTTGTAAGGGATTCCAACAAAACTTTACTATACATTATCATTTGTTGTAAGGGATTCCAACAAAACTTTACTATACATTATCATTTGTTGTAAGGGATTCCAACAAAACTTTACTATACATTATCATTTGTTGTAAGGAATTCCAACAAAACTTTACTATACATTATCATTTGTTGTAAGAGCTTCCAACAAAACTTTACTATACATTATCATTTGTTGTAAGAACTTCCAACAAAACTTTACTATACATTATCATTTGTTGTAATGGTTTCCAACAAAACTTTACTATACACAATCATTTGTTGTAATGGTTTCCAACAAAACTTTACTATACATTATCATTTGTTGTAATGGTTTCCAACAAAACTTTACTATACATTATCATTTGTTGTAATGGTTTCCAACAAAACTTTACTATACATAATCATTTGTTGTAATGGTTTCCAACAAAACTTTACTATACACAATCATTTGTTGTAATGGTTTCCAACAAAACTTTACTATACATAATCATTTATTGTAATAGCTTCCAACAAAACTTTACTATACATAATCATTTGTTGTAAAGAATGATATTACAAGTGTCTCCTATTCTCTCCATGTCAACAGGACCGTTCTCCAGGATGGAGGGAGCACACCTAAAAATACTAAATTATCAGCTGAACATAATCAGTAAACGATACTGAATTGCCCGAATGACAATGAAAATAATCGCTTCACTTGCAAACCGAGAGTAAAACGGTTCTCACGTTGTTCGAGTAGCTATGGCCTCTAATTACGGTAATTTTGTTATACAAATGCCGACGGCGATCCTGTCTTCTACGTGACTCCAGGTCCAATCATTCGTCTTAAAATAATAACGTCTTCAAAGAGAGGCCGTTCCTAACATGCTCAGGAAAAAACTACCGACGTCCACTGTCGAAGACAGTACACCAGTACCGTATGGTCAGGTTTTGTTGTGCATGTGACACTGTTTATCCAAACACCATCTTCCTTTTAGAAATATTCTTAAGGTGTGAAACGTACCAGTGAGCAACTATAATGAGGATCATATGAATCCGAATTTTCTGGTAGGATTTTTCCTGCTCTCTCACCCCCCCCCTTGTCGTAGTCCATATTTTATTTAAAGAAAACTCGCAGACAGATAAACAATCTTACACAAGTCAAGCACAGCAGTGCTGAAAAGAAAGGTGTCGAACCAACAATAATTCTTTTGGAACACGAGTGTTATACAAACGTACGTTGTTGTTTTTTTCTATTCTCGTGTATATAGGCCCGGCATGGCCAGGTGAGTTTAGGCGTGCAACTCGTAATCTGAGGGTCGCTGGTTCGTATCCCCATCGCACCAAACATGCTCGCCCTTTCAGCCGTGGGGGCGTTATAATGTGATGGTAAATCCCATTATTCGTTGGTAAAAGAGTATCCCAAGAGTTGGCGGTGGGTGGTGATGACTAGCTGCCTTCCCTCTAGTCTTACACTGCTAAATTAGGGACGGCTAGCGCAGATAGACCTCGAGTAGCTTTGCGCGAAATTCAAAAGAAACCAAACCGGTCCTCTGTGCGGGTTATGAATTTTAAAAAAAATGTCTAGGTGGATGCTGTTATAAATATCCCCAATTTATTTATGTTATAACATATTATTACAGTATTCATTATCATATCACTAAAAGTGTTAAGTTTCAAGAAATCACTCTATATAAATACTTAAAACATGAAATACACCATGAGATGATTAGTGTGACTTTGTAAAAAAGAAGTAACAACCAGATAATGTCATTCCACAGTAATTCACATGATTAATTAATAGGCAGTTACTGGTCGCAGAAGCGTCTTATGGGCCGAAGGTTAAATCTCTCAGATCAAAATAGGAGTGTTGGTATAACCGAAGAAAAAAAGAACAGTCCTTCATATCAACTTCATGGTGACTTTTAGAATAGAAATTTTAGCTGAGTTCATGTATTAATATAGTGGAGGAGGTCATTTGTTTCATTGCAATCCTCCATTGAGATTACTAGCACATGGATATTTTAATAGTTTTTCCCGTATAAAGATGTGGCGCCATCTATGAACCTAGTTAACGTTAATTTACGTCAAAAAATAAATAAATGCTCAGTAACAGCAATAATTGGGAATAGAGAGGTTGTGAACATCCACTAACATGCCCCTTGTTCCAAACTATCATCTCACAAAGTTTGGTTGATATTGGCCATGTAATGTAGACATAGTTAAGTAAGGGACAAAAAGACAGACCGATTTTAATGTTTTATTGACGAAAAACTGATACAGGCTTAATATGCTTCAACATACATAAATATCCACTTTTCAGTACACAACTATTAAGTCAGTTTAGACATAGCTAATGATAGTAGTAGATTTATAAGAGCTGACAGGTGTACATAATCACATTAATGTAAAAACTAGGATAGGTGACAGCAAGTTGCATGGCTGACAAAGATAATAAATTTACAACAGCTTAAATTGTATGTATCTTCATATATATAATTTAAAAAAATATGACTAAAAGTGTTGTCTAAGAACGTACGAATAATAACTTACCTTAAACTGAAATAATAAACTTGAATGAAATCGTAAAAATGATAAAAATCACTTCCGTCGTTAGAAGCACTAAATAATACGTGGATTTCCGGTCTTTTGAGATTAATCTTGGTTTATTATACATATAAAATATGAGATTACATCAGCCCAACACACGTTTAACTCTAATCTCTGTACCAACTTCCTGCACATATGTTCCAGGAAGGTCTTTTAATTGTTTCCATAGGTCATATTGAAAAACAAATGACCTCATGAAATAAAAGGCTTAACTTTCTGAGATTAAAACAAATGATTCATTTTAATTGTTAAGGTAAGCGTGTATAGTGGTTAGCTTCCAGTTCTGTGAATCAGAGGATCCAAGGTTCGAGTTTCAAACACAACACTCGCCTAACTCACGTGACCATGATGTTTAAAATACGTTGAAAAAGATTTCACACAAATTAACATAAGTTAGCACGTGTATCCTGTTCTGTATATTACTTAATATTATTCTTACAAATAACCACAAAAACTAATTTTTTTTACTTTACCGTGATACTTGAAATCTATTAGAGGACTTTACAGACCTCAGATATAACACTAAGTATCCAACCTTGTTTCATATCAGACACAATATATTAACATAATGTGTTGACAAATGTTCCACACTTGTAGTTATACCACGAACTCAGCAGCTCGATTTTAATACGTTGCACGTACAGAATCATAATTCAGTCAATAATGTTTAAGTGAGATAGAAACCAACAATTTGTGAGTTGAACAATTTGTTATTGTATACTAATTATTCTAAGGTCAGAAACAGTAAAAGTTGCAACACTAATTTGTGTTGAGCGTACTCCAAAACAATGAGATTTGGAGAAAAAAATGTTTGATTTAGTTTAAGCGCAAAGCTGTATAATGGTTTATTTATTTGCTGTTATACACCAAGCTACACAGTGGGTTATCTGTGTTATGCCCACCACGAGTACTGACTGTTAACGGTATAACCTGAATATCTATGCTATGCCTACCATACGGATCGAGCCTTGTAGTTAAACTTTATGTTTGGTTTTTCTCTCTCTGATTTACTATATTTACTGTACTATCCTGTTACAACATAAACGTTTTTATCATTTTACACAGACTACCACCAGGGGTTCACTGAAAGCGATTATGGAGTAGTCTATAACCTAGACGTCTCGGTTATAATGAAAAATATATAAAGTTATTGGTAAGCAGGTGTACAAGAAACTGAGGAAATATATATATATATATATATATATATACACCTTTTTCAGTTTATGATTTGTGATGTTATCGTACGTCACAAACATGGACCAAGTTATACATATGTCTGTACCGTTGATTGTTTATCACGTTTGAAGTCCGTTGTGAAGTAAGATAAGAACCGTGGTAAGGTTACAGATAAGGCCCTGTTATTTTAAAATCGTTAAATCATTATATACAATCAATATGTAGAGGGGGGAAAAAAAACACTATCACACATACGCCATCTTTTGGGAAATAAACTAACTACAACTTTATTTTTTTAAAATACCATAACAGAAAGTTCGTGCTATTTTTGCCGTTGTCACGTTTCATTTCCGGTTTCACCAATTGGGTAATAGTGGTTGAATAAACATACATAGGAGATTAGATAACTCATTGGCCTTCGTCACCTTAATGCTGTAGAATGAAACCTCTGTCCTATAACAACGTAGAAGATATTTCTCGGGTGTCTTTCGCATGTTGGAAACAAATGTGATGTGCCTAATAACTTGTTTTACAAAACGTCACAATGGGCTATCTGCGCTGCGCCCACCACGGATATCGAAAACCGGTTTTTAGCCTATAAAGTGGAAGACAATTTAACATCTCTCATGAACTTGGAATTATATACTGTAAAAAAAAAACACATTCAGTTCGTGTAAATGATTTACACCGAATAGTTTCCACCTTGCTACATTGTAAATTTGTTACGGTTTATTAAAAGGCCTATGTTTCTCAATATGTATTTGTTGAAGACACTAACAGCTCCGTTTCCTCAGGGTAAGACAACAGAACAGGCTGATAAAAAAGAAAACAAGAAAAAACACGACACGTTGTTCTCTTAAATTCGCATTCCTAATTTTGCACACCTGAATTGAAGGAAAGGGCTTGAAATCACGCCAGCACGTGAAACTAGTAAAGCCACACCAACCACTCTATCTACAGCATGTGCCCTTCAATCGTTTCAACGTCAGCTTTCACGATGATGGGCGTGGTTTTCGTAGTTTTATGAAGTTTAAAAATGAATAATTTATTGTAATAATCGAGTTCAAACGAAAGTATTGTTATGAAATAAAGTATTTTTAATTATCTGTGTTTCGTGTTTTGTTTATTCATTATTTAAAAACTGAACCCGCTGTCCAGAATGAAGTATTAGACGGTTATCACAGAATCTTAAACATAGGTTCATGTCACGATAAGTTCCCCTTCAATGTTATAAAAAACCAACTACTGATATATATCATGTAATCACGTTTTGAAGTTATTGCTTGAGTCCTAGAATTTAAAACGTAACCACTCATTTTTAATTAACAATGAGAAGTAAAATATAACAGCGAAAACAGAAGAGGGAAAACAAAATGGTATTTTGTGCTTAAGTCAACGATGTAAACCTTTCTGCCCTTCGTAAAATATAAATTGTTTACGTATTTGTTGAAGTGTACGTAAAGCTATCTGGGTGTTCTGCGTATTATAGCTGTACTAAAATATTTAATGCATAAGTGCGTAAAATTAAAATATTTTCGCATTATACATTTTCTAATAGCTACATAAATATAAAAATAATTAATAAATGAAAACTTTATCTATGATTTTAACTTTTCGATCAAGTAAATTATTCTTTACCTCGACATAATTTTACAGTACTATACAAATATGTGAGTTTTCCTGTAAATGTTTACATCACGTTTTTCATACATCTAAATACCACTGACACCAGCTGTCAATACCTGTCCCTTTAACCCTTGATATTCTTACGCAGACAGCCACTAGACGGCAGCACTTCTGAGATGGAATATTTTTAACAACACGAAAAACTCTATTTCGAATATATTCCGACAGAAAATTAAAATACTTCAAATGCTCTAGGAGTTCTTATTAATGATTTAGTTTCTGAAGTCAGTGAGTTCGAGGATAAATCACTGTATTCCAGATCAGCAGAGAGTTTAATTGTTACACTTTGTTTCATTCAGTAATTAAATTACGAATTACATCGAAAAATGAATATTTAATATTCATTATTAAAAACAGTTGACCATAGACAGCTATATAGATCAGAACTAAAATAACTGAAAATATATTAATGAATATCCTCGTTAGGGATATGGCTGTAGATTTAAAGGGCCCGGCATAGCCAAGCACGTTAAGGCGTTCGACTCGTAATCCGAGGGTTACGGGTTTGAATCCCGGTCGCACAAAACATGCTCGCCCTTTCAGCCGTGGGGACGTTATAATGTTACGGTCAATCCCACTATTCGTTGGTAAAAAGAGTAGCCCAAGAGTTGGCGGTGGGTGGTGATGACTAGTTGCCTTCCCTCTAGCCTTGCACTGCTAAATTAGGGACAGCTAGCGCAGATAGCCCTCGAATAGCTTTGCGCAAAATTCAAAAAACAAATAAACAAACAGCAGACTTATATTGCCAGAAATCAGGTTTCGATAACATGGTAGGCACAGCAGAAGAAGCCCAGTGTGTAGCTCTGTGCTTAACTAGAAACAACAAATACAGAGAGGTCTACAAGTTCACAGATCAACAAACAATTACATTGCTTCACCTTATTAGTTATTTATATTTCTGGTTATGTTTGAATTCCACAAAGCTACACAAGGTCTATCTTCACTCTAGAGGAAAGGCAGCTTGTCATCACCAACTTTTGGGCTTCTCTTGTACTTACGAATAGTGGGATTGACCGTAACATTATAGCGCCCCAATGCTGAAACGGTATGTTTGGTGTCACGGATATTCGATCATGCGACCCTCAGATTAGGAATCGAGCGCCCTAATCACCTGACCACCCTCATGACATCACAAAAGATTTCACCGGTTAAAAAGGGTTAGGTCAGTTCTAAATAATTCTAAACATAAATGTAATAAAGATTACAATCCGCAAGCTTTAACACCAATAAGTATAAATGTGGAATAAGTTATATCTTATAAACTTAACAAAGATACCAGTCATTTTGTATTTAAATCCAATAGGTTAAAAACTAATATCCATTCAAAGTTTCGTACGTGTGCAACAATCCACAAACTATAATATGCAGTGTTTCCTAAACTTTATCAGTTAATGTAAATTAGCTGCCTGGTGTCATGCATCACAAGAACAAAATGTGGTTTCATTTATACATCATATAAATAAACTTATGAGTCATACAAATGCGAATAGATAAACAGCATGCACATGACTGCGAGATACAACAAAATAATACATGGTCAGTGATAATACATGGACTTGTGAGATGTATTAGTAAGTTAAGGCTTTATAAATTATTTTAATGGTTCACCAGCACCAACCATACGATATGCTTCCAAGTATATATTATTAAATTTTATGTTGTTTCTACAAACGCGAAGATAAAATTAAAATTTTCTAGGTGTGAAATGTTGTCAACAGATGACACCACAATACCATATTAAATGGTTTTTGTTTAAACTAAAAGCTATTCAGTGTACTCTGTCCCACTGTGATCGAACATTATATTTTAGTATTTTCCACCCTCTATATTAAATATGAGCTACTTTCTTGAAGTTCAGTTTAAACCAGTAGTGTGTAATGCTTATTGAACATTTTATATCACGATCTTAGTTTCTCTGTTTAAAAGCAAGCACAAAGCTACACAGTAGAATGCCTGGAGACCCGATTTCTAGAGGTGTGAGTTCACAGTCATACCGATATGCCACTAGGGGACAACAGCACGAGAATCAGTATATATATGTACATATACTAATAATTAAGTCAGTACGATCAAGTTTAATAACTCTCTACATAGATGGCGATAGTAAAAATATAATCTGAGTATATATTAAAGCAGTCGCTTTACCAGTCAAGTACGTTAAGTTCACAAAATCTTTAAACGTTCTTTTGTATATGTATATATATACATATCAATATATGTATATTTAAAGTAATAAATCTTAACGTAGAATATATTTATCGCCATGCCTTCAGAATTAGGCCAAATCGTAGCTTAATGGTTACTTGGACTTTTAACTCAAGATTCATGATTGTGTGATATGTTACTATAAAAATGCTCCATTTCAGGGAGTTGGACGACCTATAAGGGTAACTATGAAATTCCGCTACTCATTCAAGCAGTAATAACCTAAACGTTGGCGGCAGGTGGTGTTGACTAGCTGCCTTTCCTCTAGTCTATCCGTTCAAAATTAGGGAAGACTATGGGAAAGTAGTTTTCTTGTTTAAGTTTGCGCGAAAATTACGAAGCATTCAGGATGGATGGACTCTGTATTTAAGAGTATTTACCCAACTTTAAATGCAAAACAGTACGGTAAATCCGCGTGAAAGTGTATATCAGTCTAGAAACAAATGCATATATATAGCGATTCATAATTCGCAAAACATTGCAAGAACTGGAGGTTCCTTAGAGGAGGATTACACAGAGAATGTATTTAAAAGAAACAGTCTATCGTTTTGCCACCAGAGGGTAGTTCAGGTATAAAAAAGCTGGGTGTATAAGTTTCCTCAGCACTCACAAAAGAATGTCGCGTGTTAAGAATATCATAGGTTACACGTGCAGCGTGCACTGTGTTAAATTTACTTCATGACAAAAAAAAATGGACGTAACATTGAGTAAAAACATCCAAGAGAGACGTAACTCGACCAGTGAAATGATTCTTTCAAAGATACGAACTGTCTAATTCCACTTGTATTTTTCAATCTTCTGGTAGTCTGTTTGTTTGTTAAAACGTTTTTCTATTGCCTACCATCTTCCACGTTCTCTCCAGTATTCCTTATGTTCCAAAAATTTTGCGCAAATAAGAATCCCTCTATGTAGGAAAGTTCGGTCATTGTTGACTACTTGCATTATGATACCCCTCAGTGGCTCAGCTGTACGTCTGCGGACTTATAACGCTAAAAACCGGGTTTCGATACCCGTGGTGGTCAGAGCACAGCTAGCCCATTGTGTAGCTTTGTGATTAATTCAAAACATTATGACCACAAAGTCTGTGAGAAAACAAAACCTAAGCCACAAGTACATGACAGAGCAGAGCATACTATATAACATCTCGTGAATGACAGAACTGCTTGTAGAAGTGATATCTGTAACATCAATACCACGCCTTGTATGATAGAAAGTTCACCGCTTAAATGGACCATGCATCATTGTAATGGTTGATGACAGTATGATCACGTGTTCTAGAATCATACCACAAAAGTACAACCTTGTGGTACAACACTGACCAGGAGAACGTCACGGGAATGTTGATGTTCCTCACATGTCGATGATGAACTACAACATCATTGTGTTGCGCGCTGTATTCCAACACGATGGAAAATATGCAGAATTTTGAAGAGAGCGAAAGTTCGCCAAAAAAACAGAGCACGTGAAGTAAAAATATAGCGAGTATAAACTCGCGAAAGACAGAATCAAACTTCTAACAAATGTGAAACTGTATAGCCATATTATCACCAGTAATAATTAGACCATTAATAAACAGTTTTAATCACCATCTACATAAATAGTTACATAACATCAGAGAAACCGTTTATCTCTCTAAATTTCACGACTTCCAGCTAATATACTGCTGTACAGGACTTACTCGACTTGTGAGATGAGCCATGTTTTTTTTTGTATGCTCGTAACGAAGTCTGAAACAGGTCAAGAGGGCATGGGCTTGTTGGTTAAGCAGGTTACTTTGACGATCTCCACAACTGAAGAAAATGAAACATTGAGAAATTTTATGACTAGTCCTGAGATAAGTCGATGTGATGTATGAGTCAAGTCTCCAGCAAAATGTAAAAAAAATATATATATATATATATCGTTTTATACGCCGAAAAATACGGTATTTCATCAACCAATGAGATCGTCTCTGTTTATCGATAGTTCAGATCATGGACATAGTGACGTCAAAAAGTGACAATTCTGAATTTGTGTGGACATCTTGAAATATTAATCAGTTACTTCATATGAACGAATGAATAACTCAGACCAAGCCTGAGCACTACTTACCATTCAGCTGGACGGCACGTGCCCATCACAAATTGTTAAATGTAAAGCGTGAAAGACCTAGCATTTCTACAGTCAATTTACGGATGTGATCCCCAACCATTGACCCAGCTAACAGTTTCCAGAGCTATAAGACAGAAAATTATTTGAGTTACGAACGTATAACAGAGGACACCAGAGAGTGTTGCGAACTGTTACCAATGTGCAGACTGCAGAGGTGTTTGTTTTTTGTTTCGCTATATTTAAGTAAAGGCATTTAGTGATTATGTAAACACTGTACACATCAGGAAAAACACAGAATGAGAGTGTGAGGTTATCCTCTTAACACTGCTGACCGTCTGTTCAAAACTGACAGATGTACTTTGTATGTGTTATCGATTATTTCATAAAGCTGTTTGAAGCTTTATCCACTGGCTGACGTATTAGAACTGTACTCTGCAGATGTGTTTCACGCGCCTGAATGAAGTAATTACCATCAACAGACAGCTGTTTACAGAGTTGACCTTTTTGAATGGTGAGGTCATACACTTCTTCATTATCAATCTGATGGTGTGGCCAAAAGACCAGAACAAACTGTGATAGCAAATATATACACATGAATAAAACCGGGAATTTCACTTCACGACGTAATACTTCAATTGGCCTTAAATTTTATTTTAAAGAGGGCTGATCATTACAACCTTCTGTTTAGACGACCGAATTAATGTTAACCAGAAGGTTAGAAAGTTATCCAAATGATGAACGGAAAAACTGCGGTCTTTGTGTTGTTATCTAATTATTACTGGATCTATAATTAAATGCTAAGCTTTTGCGAATTACTTACACTCTTACTTTACGAACAGGGCAAAGGAACATTATTAATACCTGAAACTTCGTGTCTTCAATCACATATCGCCACAACGCTAACAACAGCTTGTTATTACGAAAGTATACCATTCACCGAAACGACTCGAAGTATCCTGGGTGAGGTAATCGAGCACGCAGCTGGGCTACAAAAGGACCAATCAGCATTCGACAGCACACAGTACAAGGAAAGAATTATAGTGGGTTAGGTTAAGCCACGTTGACCGGTGGAAAAAGTGTAGGACACCGGTAGTTGAAATCTACTTTGTCATTTTCAAGCCAACTAGAAGTTTATATATTTATCTTCTTTCTTCTACAAAGTTGTCGGATATTTTATGAGAATGAAACTCATTTTTCTAACAGTTTATTTCGTAGCTTCTGCTGTTGCAAGTGATGTCTTAGATTTGTCAGGGCCAGATTTTGAAGACAGAGTCAAAGAACATGGCACAATGCTTGTAGAATTTTTTGCACCTTGGTAATTTTTTATTGTTTTTAACACTAACTATCAGTGAACTGTTAAGACTTATTGGTTAATATTAATTGCACAGTTGTTCAGTAACTAAGGTAAGGTAATAACTGTGCACTGTCACCGTTACTTGAAAGTTAATGTGCTACTACTGGGAGTAATAATAATAAATATATATAGATAATATAAAGATAATACGGTACTGTTGTTAATAGTAAATTACTAAATGAAGAACTTTAAAAGATCGTTTGTATTAAATTACGGGTACTAACTGTTAATGTTTTCAGTTTAATATTTTTAACATTGTATTAACATTTTTCGATTTACACTCGCATTCTATAAAACCACATTTATCCCTATATCTAAATATTCTTAGGCTTAAGCATGTACTATATTCAATTACAATTTTAAGAACTTGGTTAAAATGTGCTTATAAAATTAATACAGTTGTAACAAAAACAGAAGTTGTGATACTGAATTAGGCTTACCACAGGACTCGAAATAACTGGACTATTCCACTGAACTAAGTTCCCACACAACTTCTTAGATATACAGCCATTAGTCCTTGAATTTAACACTAGGCAATAATTACGAAGATTCAAGTTGGTACCAAAGTCAAATGAGCTTGTCTTTGGCAACTACAGTCATGTCTGGCTTCCAACACAACTCCGCACCTGTAATGGTTTATTTTACGTTATTAATGTTTAGGAGATTTCTTCTAAAACACGTAGTTTAAAATATTAAACCTTGTTTAGTTTATCAGGTACCAGTATTATTACTGTACGTAAGTTATTTGACTTTCCCAGTAAGTGGTGATGTAGCTATTAGATTTAACTTAAAAGAATAATTATGTTTATGTTGAAAAGAAACTTTGAAGTCAAGTTTTCTTAATCATATATTTATTGTAAGCATGTAATGTTATTAGATAAGTTAATTTTACAAAAGTAAATTATGCATCTGTAACAGATTAAACTAGGGTATGTTGCACATGACTTAATTGGCTATTTGCTTTAGGTGTGGACACTGTAAGAGACTTGCTCCAGAGTACGAGAAAGCTGCAACAAGTTTAAAGGACAATGACCCTCCTGTACCACTTGCTAAGGTAAGAACACATTGTTTTATTGGTAGCAATGCAATATTTAGAAATAACAGTGGACAGTAATAGGAGACACAAGTGTGGGATATGGACAACTCCAGTTAAGACAGCGTTACTTCTGTAGGATGAGCAGATGGTTATACGAGAGTTTTCTCGCGAATACAGCAGAAATATTACAATAATGACAGAGTTTTCAGGCAGTGGGATGTATGTTTTAAAGACCAAAGTTGAACATCAAAACCGAGATCCTTAATCGTACAGTTACAGAAGGAAACGGGTCTCTTGTAATTTTTTTGGAAATGACATACATGAAAGAGAAACAACCATAAAAGATTTTTGTAAAAACAAATTTGAAGAACTTGTATTTTTAACTGAAAACTTACCCATATTTCTCACTTTGTCCTGAAAATGTATGAGCACACTGTTATGTAAGTTCACACGTGTGCACTTCATTTCGAGTGGCATAAACAAAATCCAGATGTAAATATACTTTAGCTTCTCAAAGTTTCAAAGAGGTCTAACTTGAAACATAAAAGTATTTTATTGATAGTATTAAATATGGTAAACTTTAGCCTTAATATTGAGGTACCTTTACAGAGGTCCATTGAGATGGGACGTCAAAAATTTAAATGGTAATGTGTTGTTTCTGTTCCCTCTTTGGCTGTAGATAAGTTTATTAGAATAACGTAAGTTTCTATAAGATTAAAACCAAAAGAAAGGTCACTTCGGTAATATTTCACACCTTTCGGACAGTAGACGAACGTGTTCAAAGTTGTCCATTCTTGTATTTTTAAGTATAGCTGTAGCAAACAGAAATGCTGTCCCTAAACTCTGAATGGGTCATTAACTACAGTTTGATGAATTTTCTATGTTTTTGAACATGTATTTCTGTGAATTAAATCATGAGAGATAGTTCTCCTATCATTCTACATATTAATACCAATGTTTTGTGCCCTGAGTGTAAGTGTGATGGGGTGGACTTTTTTCCAAGTGTAATAGGAAAGTGGATAGCATTTTGTGATTTATACTATCACAGTTTTGTGCAGTGGACTCGGAGCCGTATCTGAAGACCAGCGAACAACATAAAACGGAGCAGAATGTGGTAATTTGTTTAGTGTTCTCTGCAAGTTTTTGTCAGTTGTAATAGTTTGTGATTTGCTCTTGTATAGGTTGACTGTACTTCAGATGATGGAAAAGAAACCTGTAGTAAGTATGGGGTCAGTGGTTACCCCACACTGAAAATATTCAAAGAGGGAGAATTCTCTGCTGAGTATTCAGGTCCACGACAAGCAGGTACTTACAAATACTTTGTCTGTTGTAACCGATTCACATTTAAAACTAATGTCATGTAGGTATTGTAAGAATTTTGACCAAATTTGAATTTTGTGACTGAATTTTCAGAGATGTGGTGAAGTTTAGTGTAAAATTATAATATATAACTATTGATGTTGTTTCTTGGCTGCTAATGGTATAATTTATAATAGTTTAGCTGAACTGTTTTAATATGATGATAATGTTAGATAACAAGGGTCAAACATGGCTTAGTGACTAAAATTTATGAATATGGATCAGTTTTGTGTCCACATTATGCTACTGACACACTGCAGTTGTATTACTGATTGTTTACGACTTCTTTGAGACAGTATCTAAAATTACGAATGGCTGTGTCCGAACCTGAGAGGTCTTTGACTTGGCATTCAGTATAATATGTTTAATATTAAACAGTAAAGTTGTCTTGAAGGCAAATACTGAAATAAAACATTACAACACTGGTCTACTGTTTAGTTTTGCTGAAATTAGCTTTCATGAAATGTGACATCTGAAAACCACCTAAGATCTCGTGATAAAAACCGTATAACCTGAAGTCTTTAAAACCAAAAGTGGGCCATTCTTATTCAGGAACAAACTAGGGTTCCCAGTTTACCTTTCAAAATAACAGGAAGTATTCATGTACTGAATGTTTGTTTTAGATGGGATTGTAAAATACATGAAAGCCCAAGTTGGTCCAAGTTCAAAAGAGGTTAACACGGTCGCTGATGCTGAAAACGTTCTACAAAAGGATGAAGTGATAATATTTGGTAAGATAACTATTTATGAACTCTGTTAAATAACTGTATGAAAAATACTGGGAATGTTGTTACCAGTACATAACTGATAAAAACAATATACTTTCTTTTTAAGTAAGAAACACATTTTGAATTAGCTACTAGAGTTGGTCTGGTAGCTTGATTAATCAGCTGGTTCCAAGTATCAATAACCTTTATTAATGCCACTTCAAACCTGCTAACCACAATTACTATTACTAATGAAAAAATCAATGAACATAGTTGTTTAATACAACTAGTTAAATAATCAGCATGCTGTAATTATGACTTCATTGTTTTAAGATAATTCTATACTGTATATTTAATCAATTAGTTACACAACTTACAAAAATATATAAACAAAAATTACTGTTTCAAATTGCTAATGTTTTCAGTTATTCTCAGTGCTTGTATCAAGTGAGAATAATTCTTTAGCCCAAGAATTAACCAATTCCACAAATCACTTAGCTCATGGTCCACGGTAAATATTGATAGACAGTTCTGTTGTTCTTTTACACATTTTTCATTGCTTGAATATTTTATTGTCTCCCAGTTCATTAGTACTTGTAAATATAATATTTTGTTAAAACAGTTTAGATACAAGTATATTTTGACAATAAGTGTAAAACTATATAAACTTGCTACTAAGTTTAGCCAGGTAAGAGGAATTTTGTAACAGTAATAGACCCATTTTTTGTGTATATATTTGCACCTTGTTGCTTTGGTATTGTCACTTATTACATATTTAATGAATTATGTAAGTCACCTCAGTATTAAGTTATGTCTTGCTGTAGGCTGTTTGTTATATTTTTTTCTGAGTCAAAGCATTAGAAGCACTTCCATTACATTAGTTTTTACGGCCCAGCATAGCCAGGTGGGTTAAGATGTGCGATTTGTAATCTGAGGGTCACGAGTTTGCATCCCCGTCGTGCCAAAAATGCTCGCCCTTTTAGCTGTGGGGGCATTATAATGTTTGGTCAATCTCACTATTCGTTGGTAAGAGTAGCCCAAGAGTTGGAGGTGGGTGGTGATGACTAGATGCCTTCCCTCTAGTCTTACACTGCTAAATTAGGGATGGCTAACTTTTGAGGATTTTTTCTTGTGAGTCAAGAGAAAGCATGCATTATTTTTCATTTATAGAAATACACTTCCAGCATGTGTTGTTTCTATCTGAATAATACTACTTCAGACCTTCTGAGCCTCCTAGGAAATTCAAATACCAATAGGATGCTTATCTCAAAATACATATCTAAATTGTTTAAATAATATCCTGTGATATACCATCCAGATAACAAGGGTATTAAGTTTAACTTGCTGGAAATAAGCCTTTGAAGTTCTATAATTTATAATAAAGTAACTTAACCCTTGTATATATATTTTGCTTCATGTAAACGATAGTGATGGAAGATCGTATCAGGTTTTGAGCAGACTTTACCCCCCCCCCCTAGTTAATATTATTAATTTTATGTGGAGATTAGTGTTACGTAGAGGATACAAAGAAAAACTCTACCTACATGTTAATCCCTTTAATATATTTGATGTAATTCCTAATCCAGTTTGTCTCTAATAGGATTTTTCAAAGATGACAGCAAATTGAAGGATGTTTTCCAAAAATTGGCAGACAAGCAACGAGAAGATTACTCATTCTGTCACACTTCTAGTCAGGAAGTACTGGACAAATATGGATACAAAGAGTAAGTTAAGCTTAAATTAACAGATGAATGTGGCACCTTAGTAGCATGCCAAACTGTAATTCTGTGATTAGTGGCCTGCCAAAGTTGAAAAACAAAACAAAAACTACCCATTCGTTAGATTCAGATCCACATTTTCATTATATTTGTGATTACATCCTATTGTTTGTTGATAAGAGTAGTCCGAAAGATAGCAGAAAGGGTGCTGACTAGCTGCCTTCCCTTGAATCTGTTACTTCAAACTTAACCTGTTGACTGCCAAGTATTTCAGCTGCTACAATACAACTCTAATGCTTCTTCATTATGTAACTTTTTTTCGTGGTGCCATTTTGGATCGAAAGTGAAACAATTTGTAAGTAGGTCAAATCCATGTATGGTGCTGACATCTGGCGTTGAAGTTAGGTATTATTGAGAAGAAATTAAATCATCCGTGGCGTCACGTTACCGATCGGCTTGGACGAGTTATCTTGTCTACGGCACTGAACAGGTTAAGGTAGGTTATGGCAAGTAGGATTTGAGTAGCTTTGCAAGAAATAACACAATAGAAATGATTTGTATGAATTAAACAGTAGATTGAAATCTGTATTATAAACTGAAAGGACAAAAGGAACAGTTTTATATGTATTGTATGAAGATAAAATGCCAAGCCAGGATATGTGTTACATGTATCACATGTAGGATATCTTTCAAGCCAGGATATTAGTATTTCAGTGAAAATATATTAAATGTTTGATACAATTTGTATGATTACAGAAGTAGGGTATTTCATAAATTTTTGTTTCATTTCACATTGTATTAAGGGCAACATACAGCCATATTGGCACAGAATGTTTCAGGTATAATGAATTTCTGTTTGAAAATGTCCTTTCCAGTGAGATAATTCTATTCCGTCCAAAGAAATTTCACAGCAAGTTTGAAGAAAAGGAACTCAAGTATGAGGGTTCTGCTGACAGTTTTAAACTGGAAACTTTCATCAAGGATAATTAGTAAGTATATGTTTTAGAGATAAATTTAAAGTATATACATTTATGACAGTGTTTGCAATTAACTTTGTGAGAGTAGGAAAGCTAAGCCTTGAAGGATCGTAATTTCAACCACAGAAACTTATGGCATAGTTAATCAAGCAGCCTTAAACTTAACTTTTAAAGGCAATAGCAGGTGGTTACCAATCAGGTTTCAAACTGCTATCAGTAACAATATTTTTCTTTTAAAAAGTTAACTGTAGCTGGGTTGTAATTCATATATTAAATGTGCACATTGTGTATGTTAATATTCATTTTAAGTATATGTATCGGTGTTTTAATTCATGTTAAAGAATGTTCAATTTGGACAAAAAACCTGGGTCCACGAGCACCTGGTCCAGTGAAGTCTACGTTTAGTCTGTATGTGTCATGGTACCACAAAGTGAACATGTCACTGGAAATTAAACAATACTTGTTAGCCACAGTTAGAATATTTACTTCTACTTAAATATTTGAATGTATGGTTCAAAACAAAACCTAAATTTTGTGTATCTCAGTGAATTTGTTACTCATTTCGGTGGTTTCTGTTTCAAAGAGTACAGAAATATTCTTGGTTTGTAAAAACAAAGTGTTTTTAGAAATGCACCTAATTCCAATGTGTTTTGATACTTAAAATAACTAAGTGTTAACCAAACATGGAACTTAGAAGTATATTAATCCATGTTTTGATTGGCTGCTTGTAAAAAAAAATGAGAGCGTTTAATGTGAAATTGGATATTTTATGATTTTGTTTTAAAAGCATTAGACATTTTTCTGGCCTTTCAAGTTTTGTAAACCTGGTTATATCTTCATGCTGTTTGCCTTAATAGTTGCTTTAATATTGAAAATGACTTTAAATGCCTCTTGTTGAAGTTAAGAGAATCATAGACATGTGCTCGGCATGGCCAGGTAGTTAAGGCACTTGACTCGTAATCCAATGATCACAGGTTCGAATCCCCTTTGCACCAAATATGCTCGCCCTTTCAGCTGTGGGGGCATAATAATGTGACGATGAATCCCACTATTCATTGGTAAAAGAGTAACCCAAGAGTTGGTGGTGGGTGGTGATGACTAGTTGCCTTCCCTCTAGTCTTGCACTGCAAAGTTTGGGACAGCTAGTGCAGATAGCCATTGTGCAGCTTTGCACAAAAATAAAAAAAACAAAAACATCATTAGGGTCAGAATAACAAGAGTAATGATCATTGGTGATGAATAAAATGACTGATTTATGTTTTCACGTAATTTGAGTGGTTAGAATTTGTTACATTACTATTGTAAGTATTCTCTAAATAATTTTTATTTTTTCTCTTGTGCATCTTTAGTCACGGTCTTGCTGGTCATAGGACACAAGAAAACTTTATGCAGTTTAAATCACCTCTGGTTGTGGCTTATTTCAATGTTGATTATGAAAAGAATACAAAAGGTTTGTTTTCATTAAACTACTTTAAGAGAAAAGTAAATGTTCTTTTTTCTGGATGTTACATGTGTATTTTCATTCACATCTCATGAAAGTAAATTAAACTTGCTCCTTGCTTATCTTTAGTGAAATAAATTTTAAGTAAGGTGTTTTAGTGTTAGCTGGTGGTTAGAAATTGTTATCACTACAAATAATAAATACAGTGGAACCCCTCAGATTCAGTCACTCCTTGAAAGAGGTCATTCAATCACAGGCTGTTTTCTGTTTACATAATCCCTAATTATGTACAGTGAAACCCCTCTAATCAGGCCAGTTTGTCTCAGTCCAGAATGTGGCTGCTTTAGAAGGGTTCCACTGTAATTAGCATTCAACAAGACGCAATTGCCAAAGTAATTACGTCGTCAAAATAAACAGTGTGGAATGAGTGTTACTTTTACCTAACACACAAACAAAACCATGGTGAAATGCAATTGTTTGAAGGCTCGTCATTGAGGTAGGAAAGTTCCGGGTGGTAATGCTGCAGTGGTAGGAAGAAAGTAGGACTTACAACAAATAGATGTGAGAAAAACAATTATTGAGGATGTAATTATGGTTTTTAGCTGTCTGGAATTTGTAAAAAAAATAACAATAATAAATTTTATACTTTCAATGAAAAATCACCAGAGAATGACCAATAAACAAAACTGCTGTTGTCATAAGTTTTTGCTCACAGAGGTGGAAACTGTAAACAGTATTTTGTGGTTAGCAGTTTGGATTTCCTTTCTATTCTATCCACGAAAACGTTTGCAATTTATATTGAAACAAAATTCAAGAACTGAGTATTTCAAAATATTAATCTTACTATGGAGATGTTAATTTTTGAAACCTTCATCACGTGCCTTTGTAAAAACATTGATGTATTAGAAAAAAAAACCTGCAAAAAGTTAAATGATGAAAGTGTAGCTTGTCACAAGAAACATAAGTTTAAAAACTGAGATGATACAAACATTTAAAATAGAAGAGTATTTAATACCAATTATTTGTTGACACCTATATTATTAGAACTTTATAAATGTAAATATTAAAGGTTTAATCTTTAAAAATTGTATTTTGAGCTTATTACAAAATGTGAATGTTGATTTATTTAGAAATTAAACACACTATTTGAACCACTTTAGGTACAAATTACTGGCGTAACAGGATTATGAAGGTTGCTGAGAAGTTTAAGAATAAGTTAAACTTTGCTGTGAGCAGCAAGAATGAGTTTGCAGGTGAGATGAGTGAATTTGATCTCACTGCTAAGGATGATAAGCCAGTGTTTGGAGTGAGAGATGAGAAGGGGCAAAAATTCCGTATGGAAGATGAGTACAGGTAACTTTGAAACAGAAATTTTCTGAAGTGAGAAACTTAGTTTGGGAAGATGTCAATCTATGTCTTTGCTAGCCAATCAAATTGTTGTATCTTTAACATCTCGGATGTTGTATGTTTTAATTTTTTGTTATTAGAGATGTAAATTTCCAGGATATAATATATGCTGATGAGTTTCTAATGCTTAAAAAGTATTGTTTTTGGCATGAACTTTTACTGAATGATAACAAAAAAAAAAATAACTCATTTCTGTTGCAAAATAACTTAACTATTATATGAAATTAGTCACCATTAACAAAACAGTACAACAATATTGTGAATTTAATTTTAACCTCAAAATCAAATATGTAAAATATCAGTGTGTATTTTTACAGCACAACCTAATAAATATTCATGGTTAGAAGATTGTTTTAGGTTAGCAGAGATGCCAACCATTACAATTTTGGTGTATACGTTACAACTATACCCTCATACAGACAAATATTACGACTTGTTGCAACTCCCAAATTATTATATATTATATAGGCCTATACAATAAAGTGATAAATTGTTCCCCCAGGGCTTGAAAGGAGTGAAAAGAAAATTTCCAGTGAGATACAAATAAATTTTGATAATAAATAAAACACATAGTCCAAATGGCTACTTGCGACAATCATGTTTGTGCTTGAAATAATAAAAAATATTTGTATCTCCGACGTCTACCAATAGTTTGAGTGCAGTGCTTATCAACCAATCAGCGCTTGTGTATATGGATATTTCCCATTTTCTAAACGGCATTGAAACACAGATGCGATCATTCACAAGATAGAAAAAAAGAGGCCTCGTTCACCAGATTGTCTTGTTTCTGGCAAATCTAAAAGGACTAAAACTGTGAAAGGACTCTGTCTACAAACAGTACACTCAGTCATTTGAAATAGTTCGCATCTCTGAGTTGCACTTTTTTTCAACTGAATAATGGCATATTTTTAAAACCTATTTGTATGATAGATTATTTTATGTTCTGATGTCTTCAATTTTATTGGTTAACTTCAACACGTGATTTGGGGTTCACATGTGTTTTATAAATATTAAATGTGTATGTCTGTGTTTGTTTTGGAAACTAGATAATTTCATTAAATATGTCAATGCTGTAAAGAACATTTCTGGGATCATTAGTGTTCAACATGACTCTCAAGCAGAGTAGTACAGAATGTTTTTAATTAAATATTTGTGTTTTATATATGGTATGGTTGGGGGGCCAACCAATAATGTGAAATATTTTCTAAATTAACTTTTTTTGTGCAGCCCAGAAAACCTTGAAAAGTTTCTACAAAACCTAATTGATGGAAACCTGAAACCTCACACAAAGTCCGAACCAATTCCAGAATCTAATGATGGGCCTGTAAAGGTTGCTGTGGGAGAAAACTTCAATGAGTTGGTGGTAGAAAATGAAAAGGATGTGCTAGTTGAGTTTTATGCACCATGGTGTGGACACTGCAAAAAATTAGCTCCCACATACGAAGAGCTAGGAAAAGAGGTACAGCAAATAGTTGATTGTTCAGTTGAAGACATAGCTAAAGTTCTCAGTTGTTTAGTTGGGTGTATGTGGTCAGAGCTCTTGAGTGTTTAGCTGGGGGTGTGGTGATAGCTCATGAGCATTAATTTTCCCCCTTCAACTTGCATAAATATAATTCTAATCTACAAACAACTTTGTTGTAGCTGCTTTGTTCATTTTTTACCACACCGTTAGAAGTGCAAGTCAATTTGAGCTTCAATAAAAGTGGTAATTTTGTGTTTCAGAGAAGTTAAGTCATTTAATGGAAAGGTATTACGTTGTTTACGACAGAACAATAAATGGTGAGAAATGCTTTTCAAGACAAAATGGTAACTTTAATTTGTAAATGTGGATAACTGGCTTAATTTTATCTTTGGTGTGCTTAGTAGATTGACTACTAAGACTTTTGTTAAGTGGTCTAAATGTTGTAACTTTTAGTTGTCAGTAATCCTCCAACCAGGCGTTTAGAGTTAGTGGTCACTTGCCTAACCAATCACGCTCACCAACCAAAACTGTCGCCTCACTACTTTGACAGCTCTGTGTACTGTTTTGTAATTCTATAGATATTATAGCAATTAACATGTTTCAGAACAAGAAAAGGTTCAAACCCTTGATTACGAACAAGTTCTGACTTCAGACTACAACACTGTACTACTGCACGAATCCTGAAGTTGCTTTGTGAATCAGAGTAATATAGTTAGTTGTCTAGATAAAAACAAAACTGTCAGTCAATACAAGTTATGATGTATGCTCTTCTTACTGTATGCTTATAAAGATTAATGTATTTAATCACTTGTTATTTTCAGCTATAAACCTAATATATTGCAAGGTTTGGCCAGCCTGGGATATTTATGTTAGCGATAAATCCATATACCAAGCTAAAAAAAAGCAAAACTATCTTTGTAATAACTGTGTAATAGTAAATTAATAGAACTAGATATATTATCAACCTGTGCTGTCAATGATAATATAAAGTGCTGTACACCTAGATTGCTCTTGAAGAAAGGTCCACCTTCCGAAAGTGCTCGGGTTATAAGGGTTTCTATTTCAGTTTTATGAAAACTTCTTGAACGTACGTGTTTTTAGCACATCGTGAATAAAACTGTATATGTTTCATGACATTACGTAATTACCTGTTACAACTGTAAGTAAACAGACTAAAAAAAATTCGGTGAAGTGAATTTTCAGAACAAAATATATAAAAAACCTTCATGTTAATTTATGGGATTAATTGCAATGTATTTATATTATTGTAAGACTTCTATGTCATTAGGAACTACACAGATAACATTCATAGGTTCCCAAACATATACTTCAGAAAAAGTCTTGTGCATAGCTAATAAAATCATAGATGTTGAAACAAGTTCATACTGATACTTTGCAAAAAAGGTTTCAAAATTGATGGAGCCATATGGATTTGTTACCAATTCTAAGTTTAATAGTTTTTACTGGTAAATTTTGAAAAACAAATCATTTCTGTTCACAAATGAGGTTTTATATATATTTGATTGTTTATATATATATTTCCTGAATTCTGACTTAAGATATTCTATATTTTATAAATCGTTTGTGTCACCTAAAACGTTCCTATAACTTTGTGTAGATTTTTGTAGGAAATACGGCTGTTTACCTGTCTTTTCCAGTCTCAGTAAAGATGACATTTTAATAACAAACTTATGAACTGTACCAAGTCTTGTTTGTAAAGTGTGTATAGTAGTTCAGATTAAGCATCACTTGTGGTGAAGCTTTAAAACACAGATGACATCAACAATAGCTATTTGACTTTGCACTAATTTAGAATGCAGTGAAACTACAGATAAGTAAGTTCTAGCAAATTAAGTGAGGCTATATTAGTGCTTTTAGAACACTAAAATCAAATTAAAAATTGAAACAAAGTTATTTGTTGCTTTGGTAAAACTATTCTATGACAATATTAAACTTTTTTTATTTAACAGTTACAAAATGAAGATGGGGTGGAAATTGTAAAAATGGATGCTACGGCCAATGATGTCCCTCCAAGTTTTGAAGTACAAGGGTAAGTTAATTTTGGTTTTTTATGACTTCCACATCCTACAGTCAAGTCTTAGTCCCACCAGTTTCTATTAAGACCAAAATTTCCTATAAGTCAGACTCCAAAGATGCTAAAAAAACTGATGTACTTTAATTTAGTGACAGTATTCATGATAGAGGTAAAATGGTGCAGTAACTGTGTTGTTGTGAGTGAAAGTCTTGTAGGATTAATCTAGAAGTGTCTGGAGAAGAATGGATGTGAAACCATGAAGGTTGGGATGTTTTCTTATCCACTTGAGCTATGTTTATAGATTAATTATCTAAACTTTTTTTTATATATATAATTTCCACCCTTAACTAGGCTGTTCTGTCTATTTCATTTGTTTAATTAATGCACTAGCTGTATAAGGTTTTTATAAATAACAAAAGGTTATGAATCACAATAGCCAATACGTACACAATAAGCGCATTCTGAAGAACACAATTGTAATAAATACTTTTTAACCTTTGCCAGATGTAATAAATTTAGCTAAGACATTTCAAACTTCTTAATTATACAGATTTCCAACACTATACTGGGTGCCAAAAAATCAAAAGGACAAGCCTAGAAAATATGAGGTAATTTTGTCTCTGATTTAAATAATTCATAGTGAATAACTGTGATTTTAAACCATAAGATTTACAAATGTAACAGCACTCTACTTCTTTCATTCTGATTATTGTAATACTGATTAACAAATCTGAAGAAAATCTAAAACTTTTGTTCCCAAGATCTCAAAAATTAGAGCTTAACAAGTGAAGTTGATATCATGATCCACTAAAAGATGTTCTTAAATTATGAGTAATGTTTTGTCTCACAGGGTGGCCGTGAATTGGAGGACTTCATTAAATACATTTCTAAACATGCTACTGATGAGCTCAAAGGATGGGACAGAAAGGGGAACAAGAGAAAAACTGAACTTTAAACCTTTGTTCAGTGAGCTGTTTGAACAAGAAATCATTGTTCTATATAGTGGGTTCCATCTTCATTCCTTGGTGAACACGCATCATTTTTTTTCTTTCATGTTTTGGTGAATAATACTGGCTGCAGTGATGTACTTGTGTTTATTCAGACGTTCTGATTTGGGGGGGCCAGTTAAGTGCTTGATTTTAAAGTGTATTTCAAAAATAAAAAAAATCTCAATTGTATGTGTATGTACTAAATCTTTGTTGTCAATTAACACATTGAGAATGAAGATATTATGCTTTAAATAATGTGAAAATGACAATAACTTAAGCTCACTGTGTTTTATGATCTAACATGACTTGTATAATTACTATTGTACCAAAAAGGTACTTTACAAAACGTTCTCTCTACAAACATTAAAATGTATAAAAACAAAACTAGACTTCAAAAGTTACGTGATACAAGATGGATGTCAAGAATTATGTTACGTGTGCATGCCTCATCTGCATGGTCGCTTGAACTTGTTCTGTAGAGTTAATGACGTATTCTGTACTACCACACGTACCACAGTTCATTTTATCTTTGGTTATTAAAGTATTTCTTGTACACAGTTCTTTATGTTCTTTAGATGAGTTACATCAAATATTTCCACACGCATTCCACAGTTTTCGTTTTCTAGAATGTTTTCAACTTTATTTTACTGTCAATAAATCTCAATGATTCAATGTTGAATAACGTTTTTTTTATTTTGTTTTACCCACTTCAAACTGTTCTGGTTTTAATATCTCATGTGCTATAGTTCAATCATAATAAGTCTATAAAAAAAATATATCCATATTTCATCACAATTTATTTCAATTCAAATTAAAAAGTTAATAGTAAACACATGGAAAGACAATTTATACTAAGTGAAATCAATGTATTAAACTCTACAACATAGCTCTATTGTGTGTGTACCTGAGTATTTCAGTGTCTGGCAAAAAAAATAATGTTCCATTTTAGACAACTTTTATAAATAAACTCATTCATGATTAAATAATTTCAAAATACAATAAATTCTTAACAACACATTGACAAACAGTGACATACTTGTTGAAATTTTCTAAATATTTAGCACTAAACAGATGATTCCAGTAAAAAAAAGAAAAACATTGTCACGAAGTGTGAAAAACTCAGTCCTATTATATTTTTACACTGCACATTCTAAGAATTCATTTCTGTAATGGTATTAGTATTTCATTGTAACAAGGTCTATATTGTGTACAACAGTCAAGTAATGGTATGTATTTCACTGTATTAGTCAAGTAATGGTATTAGTATTTCACTGTAACAAGCAAGGTACTAGATTGTGTACAACAGTCAAGTAATGGTATTAGTATTTCACTGTAACAAGGACTAGATTGTGTACAACAGTCAAGTAATGGTATTAGTATTTCACTGTAACAAGGACTAGATTGTGTACAACAGTCAAGTAATGGTATTAGTATTTCACTGTAACAAGGACTAGATTGTGTACAACAGTCAAGTAATGGTATTAGTATTTCACTAGATTGTGTAACAAGGACACTGTAACAAGATTTGTGTACAACAGTCAAGTAATGGTATTAGTATTTCATTGTAACAAGGACTAGATTGTGTACAACAGTCAAGTAATGGTATTAGTATTTCATTGTAACAAGGACTAGATTGTGTACAACAGTCAAGTAATGGTATTAGTATTTCACTGTAACAAGAACTAGATTGTGTACAACAGTCAAGTAATGGTATTAGTATTTCACTGTAACAAGGACTAGATTGTGTACAACAGTCAAGTAATGGTATTAGTATTTCACTGTAACAAGAACTAGATTGTGTACAACAGTCAAGTAATGGTATTAGTATTTCACTGTAACAAGGACTAGATTGTGTACAACAGTCAAGTAATGGTATTAGTATTTCACTGTAACAAGAACTAGATTGTGTACAACAGTCAAGTAATGGTATTAGTATTTCACTGTAACAAGGACTAGATTGTGTACAACAGTCAAGTAATGGTATTAGTATTTCACTGTAACAAGGACTAGATTGTGTACAACAGTCAAGTAATGGTATTAGTATTTCACTGTAACAAGGACTAGATTGTGTACAACAGTCAAGTAATGGTATTAGTATTTCACTGTAACAAGGACTAGATTGTGTACAACAGTCAAGTAATGGTATTAGTATTTCACTGTAACAAGGACTAGATTGTGTACAACAGTCAAGTAATGGTATTAGTATTTCACTGTAACAAGGACTAGATTGTGTACAACAGTCAAGTAATGGTATTAGTATTTCATTGTAACAAGGACTAGATTGTGTACAACAGTCAAGTAATGGTATTAGTATTTCATTGTAACAAGGACTAGATTGTGTACAACAGTCAAGTAATGGTATTAGTATTTCATTGTAACAAGGACTAGATTGTGTACAACAGTCAAGTAATGGTATTAGTATTTCAAGAACTAGATGTAACAAGTAATGGTACTAGATTGTGTACAACAGTCAAGTAATGGTATTAGTATTTCACTGTAACAAGGACTAGATTGTGTACAACAGTCAAGTAATGGTATTAGTATTTCATTGTAACAAGAACTAGATTGTGTACAACAGTCAAGTAATGGTATTAGTATTTCACTGTAACAAGGACTAGATTGTGTACAACAGTCAAGTAATGGTATTAGTATTTCACTGTAACAAGAACTAGATTGTGTACAACAGTCAAGTAATGGTATTAGTATTTCATTGTAACAAGGACTAGATTGTGTACAACAGTCAAGTAATGGTATTAGTATTTCACTGTAACAAGGACTAGATTGTGTACAACAGTCAAGTAATGGTATTAGTATTTCACTGTAACAAGGACTAGATTGTGTACAACAGTCAAGTAATGGTATTAGTATTTCACTGTAACAAGGACTAGATTGTGTACAACAGTCAAGTAATGGTATTAGTATTTCACTGTAACAAGGACTAGATTGTGTACAACAGTCAAGTAATGGTATTAGTATTTCACTGTAACAAGGACTAGATTGTGTACAACAGTCAAGTAATGGTATTAGTATTTCACTGTAACAAGGACTAGATTGTGTACAACAGTCAAGTAATGGTATTAGTATTTCACTGTAACAAGGACTAGATTGTGTACAACAGTCAAGTAATGGTATTAGTATTTCACTGTAACAAGGACTAGATTGTGTACAACAGTCAAGTAATGGTATTAGTATTTCACTGTAACAAGGACTAGATTGTTGTACAACAGTAAGTAATGGTATTAGTATTTCAACAGTCAAGTAATGGTATTAGTATTTCACTGTAACAAGGACTAGATTGTGTACAACAGTCAAGTAATGGTATTAGTATTTCACTGTAACAAGGACTAGATTGTGTACAACAGTCAAGTAATGGTATTAGTATTTCACTGTAACAAGGACTAGATTGTGTACAACAGTCAAGTAATGGTATTAGTATTTCACTGTAACAAGAACTAGATTGTGTACAACAGTCAAGTAATGGTATTAGTATTTCACTGTAACAAGGACTAGATTGTGTACAACAGTCAAGTAATGGTATTAGTATTTCACTGTAACAAGGACTAGATTGTGTACAACAGTCAAGTAATGGTATTAGTATTTCACTGTAACAAGAACTAGTGTACAAGTCAAGTAATGGTATTAGTATTTCACTGTAACAAGGACTAGATTGTGTACAACAGTCAAGTAATGGTATTAGTATTTCACTGTAACAAGGACTAGATTGTGTACAACAGTCAAGTAATGGTATTAGTATTTCACTGTAACAAGGACTAGATTGTGTACAACAGTCAAGTAATGGTATTAGTATTTCACTGTAACAAGAACTAGATTGTGTACAACAGTCAAGTAATGGTATTAGTATTTCATTGTAACAAGGACTAGATTGTGTACAACAGTCAAGTAATGGTATTAGTATTTCACTGTAACAAGAACTAGATTGTGTACAACAGTCAAGTAATGGTATTAGTATTTCACTGTAACAAGGACTAGATTGTGTACAACAGTCAAGTAATGGTATTAGTATTTCACTGTAACAAGAACTAGATTGTGTACAACAGTCAAGTAATGGTATTAGTATTTCACTGTAACAAGAACTAGATTGTGTACAACAGTCAAGTAATGGTATTAGTATTTCACTGTAACAAGAACTAGATTGTGTACAACAGTCAAGTAATGGTATTAGTATTTCACTGTAACAAGGACTAGATTGTGTACAACAGTCAAGTAATGGTATTAGTATTTCACTGTAACAAGAACTAGATTGTGTACAACAGTCAAGTAATGGTATTAGTATTTCATTGTAACAAGAACTAGATTGTGTACAACAGTCAAGTAATGGTATTAGTATTTCACTGTAACAAGAACTAGATTGTGTACAACAGTCAAGTAATGGTATTAGTATTTCACTGTAACAAGAACTAGATTGTGTACAACAGTCAAGTAATGGTATTAGTATTTCACTGTAACAAGGACTAGATTGTGTACAACAGTCAAGTAATGGTATTAGTATTTCACTGTAACAAGGACTAGATTGTGTACAACAGTCAAGTAATGGTATTAGTATTTCATTGTAACAAGAACTAGATTGTGTACAACAGTCAAGTAATGGTATTAGTATTTCACTGTAACAAGAACTAGATTGTGTACAACAGTCAAGTAATGGTATTAGTATTTCACTGTAACAAGAACTAGATTGTGTACAACAGTCAAGTAATGGTATTAGTATTTCACTGTAACAAGAACTAGATTGTGTACAACAGTCAAGTAATGGTATTAGTATTTCACTGTAACAAGAACTAGATTGTGTACAACAGTCAAGTAATGGTATTAGTATTTCACTGTAACAAGAACTAGATTGTGTACAACAGTCAAGTAATGGTATTAGTATTTCACTGTAACAAGAACTAGATTGTGTACAACAGTCAAGTAATGGTATTAGTATTTCATTGTAACAAGAACTAGATTGTGTACAACAGTCAAGTAATGGTATTAGTATTTCATTGTAACAAGAACTAGATTGTGTACAACAGTCAAGTAATGGTATTAGTATTTCACTGTAACAAGAACTAGATTGTGTACAACAGTCAAGTAATGGTATTAGTATTTCACTGTAACAAGAACTAGATTGTGTACAACAGTCAAGTAATGGTATTAGTATTTCACTGTAACAAGAACTAGATTGTGTACAACAGTCAAGTAATGGTATTAGTATTTCACTGTAACAAGAACTAGATTGTGTACAACAGTCAAGTAATGGTATTAGTATTTCACTGTAACAAGAACTAGATTGTGTACAACAGTCAAGTAATGGTATTAGTATTTCACTGTAACAAGAACTAGATTGTGTACAACAGTCAAGTAATGGTATTAGTATTTCAGTGTAACAAGAACTAGATTGTGTACAACAGTCAAGTAATGGTATTAGTATTTCACTGTAACAAGTACTAGATTGTGTACAACAGTCAAGTAATGGTATTAGTATTTCACTGTAACAAGAACTAGATTGTGTACAACAGTCAAGTAATGGTATTAGTATTTCACTGTAACAAGAACTAGATTGTGTACAACAGTCAAGTAATGGTATTAGTATTTCACTGTAACAAGAACTAGATTGTGTACAACAGTCAAGTAATGGTATTAGTATTTCACTGTAACAAGAACTAGATTGTGTACAACAGTCAAGTAATGGTATTAGTATTTCACTGTAACAAGAACTAGATTGTACAACAGTGTAATGGTATTAGTATTTCACAGAACTAGATTGTAATGGTATTAGTATTTCACTGTAACAAGAACTAGATTGTGTACAACAGTCAAGTAATGGTATTAGTATTTCACTGTAACAAGAACTAGATTGTGTACAACAGTCAAGTAATGGTATTAGTATTTCACTGTAACAAGGACTAGATTGTGTACAACAGTCAAGTAATGGTATTAGTATTTCACTGTAACAAGAACTAGATTGTGTACAACAGTCAAGTAATGGTATTAGTATTTCACTGTAACAAGAACTAGATTGTGTACACTAAGTAATGATTAGTATTTCACTGTACAACAGTCAAGTCAATAATGGTATTAGTATTTCACTGTAACAAGAACTAGATTGTGTACAACAGTCAAGTAATGGTATTAGTATTTCACTGTAACAAGAACTAGATTGTGTACAACAGTCAAGTAATGGTATTAGTATTTCACAAGGACTAGATTGTGTACAACAGTCAAGTAACTAACAAGACTAGATTGTGTACAACAGTCAAGTAATGGTATTAGTATTTCACAAGAACTAGATTGTGTACAACAGTCAAGTAATGGTATTAGTATTTCATTGTAACAAGAACTAGATTGTGTACAACAGTCAAGTAATGGTATTAGTATTTCACTGTAACAAGAACTAGATTGTGTACAACAGTCAAGTAATGGTATTAGTATTTCACTGTAACAAGAACTAGATTGTGTACAACAGTCAAGTAATGGTATTAGTATTTCATTGTAACAAGAACTAGATTGTGTACAACAGTCAAGTAATGGTATTAGTATTTCACTGTAACAAGAACTAGATTGTGTACAACAGTCAAGTAATGGTATTAGTATTTCACTGTAACAAGTGTACAACAGTCAAGTAATGGTATTAGTATTTCAAACAAGAACTAGTAACAGTCAAGTAATGGTATTAGTATTTCACTGTAACAAGAACTAGATTGTGTACAACAGTCAAGTAATGGTATTAGTATTTCACTGTAACAAGAACTAGATTGTGTACAACAGTCAAGTAATGGTATTAGTATTTCACTGTAACAAGAACTAGATTGTGTACAACAGTCAAGTAATGGTATTAGTATTTCACTGTAACAAGAACTAGATTGTGTACAACAGTCAAGTAATGGTATTAGTATTTCACTGTAACAAGAACTAGATTGTGTACAACAGTCAAGTAATGGTATTAGTATTTCACTGTAACAAGAACTAGATTGTGTACAACAGTCAAGTAATGGTATTAGTATTTCACTGTAACAAGAACTAGATTGTGTACAACAGTCAAGTAATGGTATTAGTATTTCACTGTAACAAGAACTAGATTGTGTACAACAGTCAAGTAATGGTATTAGTATTTCACTGTAACAAGAACTAGATTGTGTACAACAGTCAAGTAATGGTATTAGTATTTCACTGTAACAAGAACTAGATTGTGTCAAGTAATGGTATTAGTATTTCAACAGTCAACAGTAATGGTATTAGTATTTCACTGTAACAAGAACTAGATTGTGTACAACAGTCAAGTAATGGTATTAGTATTTCACTGTAACAAGAACTAGATTGTGTACAACAGTCAAGTAATGGTATTAGTATTTCACTGTAACAAGAACTAGATTGTGTACAACAGTCAAGTAATGGTATTAGTATTTCACTGTAACAAGAACTAGATTGTGTACAACAGTCAAGTAATGGTATTAGTATTTCACTGTAACAAGAACTAGATTGTGTACAACAGTCAAGTAATGGTATTAGTATTTCACTGTAACAAGAACTAGATTGTGTACAACAGTCAAGTAATGGTATTAGTATTTCACTGTAACAAGGACTAGATTGTGTACAACAGTCAAGTAATGGTATTAGTATTTCACTGTAACAAGAACTAGATTGTGTACAACAGTCAAGTAATGGTATTAGTATTTCACTGTAACAAGAACTAGATTGTGTACAACAGTCAAGTAATGGTATTAGTATTTCACTGTAACAAGAACTAGATTGTGTACAACAGTCAAGTAATGGTATTAGTATTTCATTGTAACAAGAACTAGATTGTGTACAACAGTCAAGTAATGGTATTAGTATTTCACTGTAACAAGAACTAGATTGTGTACAACAGTCAAGTAATGGTATTAGTATTTCACTGTAACAAGAACTAGATTGTGTACAACAGTCAAGTAATGGTATTAGTATTTCACTGTAACAAGAACTAGATTGTGTACAACAGTCAAGTAATGGTATTAGTATTTCACTGTAACAAGAACTAGATTGTGTACAACAGTCAAGTAATGGTATTAGTATTTCACTGTAACAAGAACTAGATTGTGTACAACAGTCAAGTAATGGTATTAGTATTTCACTGTAACAAGAACTAGATTGTGTACAACAGTCAAGTAATGGTATTAGTATTTCACAAGAACTAGATTGTAACAAGTAACTAGATTGTGTACAACAGTCAAGTAATGGTATTAGTATTTCACTGTAACAAGAACTAGATTGTGTACAACAGTCAAGTAATGGTATTAGTATTTCACTGTAACAAGAACTAGATTGTGTACAACAGTCAAGTAATGGTATTAGTATTTCACTGTAACAAGTAACTAGATTGTGTACAACAGTCAAGTAATGGTATTAGTATTTCACTGTAACAAGAACTAGATTGTGTACAACAGTCAAGTAATGGTATTAGTATTTCACTGTAACAAGAACTAGATTGTGTACAACAGTCAAGTAATGGTATTAGTATTTCACTGTAACAAGGACTAGATTGTGTACAACAGTCAAGTAATGGTATTAGTATTTCACTGTAACAAGAACTAGATTGTGTACAACAGTCAAGTAATGGTATTAGTATTTCACTGTAACAAGAACTAGATTGTGTACAACAGTCAAGTAATGGTATTAGTATTTCACTGTAACAAGAACTAGATTGTGTACAACAGTCAAGTAATGGTATTAGTATTTCACTGTAACAAGAACTAGATTGTGTACAACAAGTAATGGTATTAGTATTTCAAAGTAGATTGTGTACAACAGTCAAGTAATGGTATTAGTATTTCACTGTAACAAGGACTAGATTGTGTACAACAGTCAAGTAATGGTATTAGTATTTCATTGTAACAAGAACTAGATTGTGTACAACAGTCAAGTAATGGTATTAGTATTTCACTGTAACAAGAACTAGATTGTGTACAACAGTCAAGTAATGGTATTAGTATTTCACTGTAACAAGAACTAGATTGTGTACAACAGTCAAGTAATGGTATTAGTATTTCACTGTAACAAGAACTAGATTGTGTACAACAGTCAAGTAATGGTATTAGTATTTCACTGTAACAAGAACTAGATTGTGTACAACAGTCAAGTAATGGTATTAGTATTTCACTGTAACAAGAACTAGATTGTGTACAACAGTCAAGTAATGGTATTAGTATTTCACTGTAACAAGAACTAGATTGTGTACAACAGTCAAGTAATGGTATTAGTATTTCACTGTAACAAGAACTAGATTGTGTACAACAGTCAAGTAATGGTATTAGTATTTCACTGTAACAAGAACTAGATTGTGTACAACAGTCAAGTAATGGTATTAGTATTTCACTGTAACAAGAACTAGATTGTGTACAACAGTCAAGTAATGGTATTAGTATTTCACTGTAACAAGAACTAGATTGTGTACAACAGTCAAGTAATGGTATTAGTATTTCACAAGAACTAGATTGTAACAAGTAATGGTATTAGTATTTCTAGATTGTGTACAACAGTCAAGTAATGGTATTAGTATTTCACTGTAACAAGAACTAGATTGTGTACAACAGTCAAGTAATGGTATTAGTATTTCACTGTAACAAGAATTGTGTACAACAGTAGATTGTGTACAACAGTCAAGTAATGGTATTAGTATTTCACTGTAACAAGGACTAGATTGTGTACAACAGTCAAGTAATGGTATTAGTATTTCACTGTAACAAGGACTAGATTGTGTACAACAGTCAAGTAATGGTATTAGTATTTCACTGTAACAAGAACTAGATTGTGTACAACAGTCAAGTAATGGTATTAGTATTTCATTGTAACAAGAACTAGATTGTGTACAACAGTCAAGTAATGGTATTAGTATTTCACTGTAACAAGAACTAGATTGTGTACAACAGTCAAGTAATGGTATTAGTATTTCACAAGAACTAGTAACAAGTAACTAGATAGATGTGTACAACAGTCAAGTAATGGTATTAGTATTTCACTGTAACAAGGACTAGATTGTGTACAACAGTCAAGTAATGGTATTAGTATTTCACTGTAACAAGGACTAGATTGTGTACAACAGTCAGATGGTATTAGTATTTCATTGTAACAACTAGATTGTGTACAACAGTCAAGTAATGGTATTAGTATTTCACTGTAACAAGAACTAGATTGTGTACAACAGTCAAGTAATGGTATTAGTATTTCACTGTAACAAGAACTAGATTGTGTACAACAGTCAAGTAATGGTATTAGTATTTCACTGTAACAAGAACTGTAACAAGTAACTAGATTGTGTACAACAGTCAAGTAATGGTATTAGTATTTCACTGTAACAAGGACTAGATTGTGTACAACAGTCAAGTAATGGTATTAGTATTTCACTGTAACAAGAACTAGATTGTGTACAACAGTCAAGTAATGGTATTAGTATTTCACTGTAACAAGAACTAGATTGTGTACAACAGTCAAGTAATGGTATTAGTATTTCACTGTAACAAGGACTAGATTGTGTACTAGATTGTATTTCATTGTAACAACAGTCAAGTAATGGTATTAGTATTTCAAGAACTGTAACAAGTAACTAGATTGTGTACAACAGTCAAGTAATGGTATTAGTATTTCACTGTAACAAGAACTAGATTGTGTACAACAGTCAAGTAATGGTATTAGTATTTCACTGTAACAAGAACTAGATTGTGTACAACAGTCAAGTAATGGTATTAGTATTTCACTGTAACAAGGACTAGATTGTGTACAACAGTCAAGTAATGGTATTAGTATTTCACTGTAACAAGAACTAGATTGTGTACAACAGTCAAGTAATGGTATTAGTATTTCACTGTAACAAGAACTAGATTGTGTACAACAGTCAAGTAATGGTATTAGTATTTCACTGTAACAAGGACTAGATTGTGTACAACAGTCAAGTAATGGTATTAGTATTTCACTGTAACAAGGACTAGATTGTGTACAACAGTCAAGTAATGGTATTAGTATTTCACTGTAACAAGAACTAGATTGTGTACAACAGTCAAGTAATGGTATTAGTATTTCACTGTAACAAGGACTAGATTGTGTACAACAGTCAAGTAATGGTATTAGTATTTCACTGTAACAAGAACTAGATTGTGTACAACAGTCAAGTAATGGTATTAGTATTTCACTGTAACAAGAACTAGATTGTGTACAACAGTCAAGTAATGGTATTAGTATTTCACTGTAACAAGAACTAGATTGTGTACAACAGTCAAGTAATGGTATTAGTATTTCACTGTAACAAGAACTAGATTGTGTACAACAGTCAAGTAATGGTATTAGTATTTCACTGTAACAAGAACTAGATTGTGTACAACAGTCAAGTAATGGTATTAGTATTTCACTGTAACAAGAACTAGATTGTGTACAACAGTCAAGTAATGGTATTAGTATTTCACTGTAACAAGAACTAGATTGTGTACAACAGTCAAGTAATGGTATTAGTATTTCACTGTAACAAGAACTAGATTGTGTACAACAGTCAAGTAATGGTATTAGTATTTCACTGTAACAAGAACTAGATTGTGTACAACAGTCAAGTAATGGTATTAGTATTTCACTGTAACAAGAACTAGATTGTGTACAACAGTCAAGTAATGGTATTAGTATTTCACTGTAACAAGAACTAGATTGTGTACAACAGTCAAGTAATGGTATTAGTATTTCACTGTAACAACAGTCAACTAATGGTATTAGTATTTCACTGTACACAAGGTCTAGATTGTACAACAGTCAAGTAATATTAGTATTTCACTGTAACAAGAACTAGATTGTGTACAACAGTCAATAATGGTATTAGTATTTCACTGTAACAAGAACTAGATTGTGTACAACAGTCAAGTAATGGTATTAGTATTTCACTGTAACAAGAACTAGATTGTGTACAACAGTCAAGTAATGGTATTAGTATTTCACTGTAACAAGAACTAGATTGTGTACAACAGTCAAGTAATGGTATTAGTATTTCAACAGTCAAGTAATGTAACAAGAACTAGATTGTGTACAACAGTCAAGTAATGGTATTAGTATTTCACTGTAACAAGAACTAGATTGTGTACAACAGTCAAGTAATGGTATTAGTATTTCACTGTAACAAGAACTAGATTGTGTACAACAGTCAAGTAATGGTATTAGTATTTCACTGTAACAAGAACTAGATTGTGTACAACAGTCAAGTAATGGTATTAGTATTTCACTGTAACAAGAACTAGATTGTGTACAACAGTCAAGTAATGGTATTAGTATTTCACTGTAACAAGAACTAGACTAGAATTGTGTACAACAGTCAAGTAATGGTATTAGTATTTCACTGTAACAAGAACTAGATTGTGTACAACAGTCAAGTAATGGTATTAGTATTTCACTGTAACAAGGATTGTGTACAACAGTCAAGTAATGGTATTAGTATTTCACTGTAACTAGATTGTGTACAACAGTCAAGTAATGGTATTAGTATTTCACTGTAACAAGGACTAGATTGTGTACAACAGTCAAGTAATGGTATTAGTATTTCACTGTAACAAGAACTAGATTGTGTACAACAGTCAAGTAATGGTATTAGTATTTCACTGTAACAAGAACTAGATTGTGTACAACAGTCAAGTAATGGTATTAGTATTTCACTGTAACAAGAACTAGATTGTGTACAACAGTCAAGTAATGGTATTAGTATTTCACTGTAACAAGAACTAGACTAGATTGTGTACAACAGTCAAGTAATGGTATTAGTATTTCACTGTAACAAGAACTAGATTGTGTACAACAGTCAAGTAATGGTATTAGTATTTCACTGTAACAAGAACTAGATTGTGTACAACAGTCAAGTAATGGTATTAGTATTTCATTGTAACAAGAACTAGATTGTGTACAACAGTCAAGTAATGGTATTAGTATTTCACTGTAACAAGAACTAGATTGTGTACAACAGTCAAGTAATGGTATTAGTATTTCACTGTAACAAGAACTAGATTGTGTACAACAGTCAAGTAATGGTATTAGTATTTCACTGTAACAAGGTAACTAGATTGTGTACAACAGTCAAGTAATGGTATTAGTATTTCACTGTAACAAGAACTAGATTGTGTAACAGTCAAGTAATGGTATTAGTATTTCACTGTAACAAGAACTAGATTGTGTACAACAGTCAAGTAATGGTATTAGTATTTCACTGTAACAAGAACTAGATTGTGTACAACAGTCAAGTAATGGTATTAGTATTTCACTGTAACAAGAACTAGATTGTGTACAACAGTCAAGTAATGGTATTAGTATTTCACTGTAACAAGAACTAGATTGTGTACAACAGTCAAGTAATGGTATTAGTATTTCACTGTAACAAGAACTAGATTGTGTACAACAGTCAAGTAATGGTATTAGTATTTCACTGTAACAAGAACTAGATTGTGTACAACAGTCAAGTAATGGTATTAGTATTTCACTGTAACAAGAACTAGATTGTGTACAACAGTCAAGTAATGGTATTAGTATTTCACTACAAGATAGATGTGTACAACAGTCAAGTAATGGTATTAGTATTTCACTGTAACAAGAACTAGATTGTGTACAACAGTCAAGTAATGGTATTAGTATTTCACAAGAACTAGATTGTGTACAACAGTCAAGTAATGGTATTAGTATTTCTAACAAGATAGATTGTGTACAACAGTCAAGTAATGGTATTAGTATTTCACTGTAACAAGAACTAGATTGTGTACAACAGTCAAGTAATGGTATTAGTATTTCACTGTAACAAGAACTAGATTGTGTACAACAGTCAAGTAATGGTATTAGTATTTCACTGTAACAAGAACTAGATTGTGTACAACAGTCAAGTAATGGTATTAGTATTTCACTGTAACAAGAACTAGATTGTGTACAACAGTCAAGTAATGGTATTAGTATTTCATGTAACAAGAACTAGATTGTGTACAACAGTCAAGTAATGGTATTAGTATTTCACTGTAACAAGAACTAGATTGTGTACAACAGTCAAGTAATGGTATTAGTATTTCACTGTAACAAGAACTAGATTGTGTACAACAGTCAAGTAATGGTATTAGTATTTCACTGTAACAAGAACTAGATTGTGTACAACAGTCAAGTAATGGTATTAGTATTTCACTGTAACAAGAACTAGATTGTGTACAACAGTCAAGTAATGGTATTAGTATTTCACTGTAACAAGAACTAGATTGTACAACAGTCAAGTAATGGTATTAGTATTTCAAACAAGTAGATTGTGTACAAGTCAAGTGGTATTAGTATTTCACTGTAACAAGAACTAGATTGTGTACAACAGTCAAGTAATGGTATTAGTATTTCACTGTAACAAGAACTAGATTGTGTACAACAGTCAAGTAATGGTATTAGTATTTCACTGTAACAAGAACTAGATTGTGTACAACAGTCAAGTAATGGTATTAGTATTTCACTGTAACAAGGACTAGATTGTGTACAACAGTCAAGTAATGGTATTAGTATTTCACTGTAACAAGAACTAGATTGTGTACAACAGTCAAGTAATGGTATTAGTATTTCACTGTAACAAGAACTAGATTGTGTACAACAGTCAAGTAATGGTATTAGTATTTCACTGTAACAAGAACTAGATTGTGTACAACAGTCAAGTAATGGTATTAGTATTTCACTGTAACAAGAACTAGATTGTGTACAACAGTCAAGTAATGGTATTAGTATTTCACTGTAACAAGAACTAGATTGTGTACAACAGTCAAGTAATGGTATTAGTATTTCACTGTAACAAGAACTAGATTGTGTACAACAGTCAAGTAATGGTATTAGTATTTCACTGTAACAAGAACTAGATTGTGTACAACAGTCAAGTAATGGTATTAGTATTTCACTGTAACAAGAACTAGATTGTGTACAACAGTCAAGTAATGGTATTAGTATTTCACTGTAACAAGGACTAGATTGTGTACAACAGTCAAGTAATGGTATTAGTATTTCATTGTAACAAGAACTAGATTGTGTACAACAGTCAAGTAATGGTATTAGTATTTCACTGTAACAAGAACTAGATTGTGTACAACAGTCAAGTAATGGTATTAGTATTTCACTGTAACAAGAACTAGATTGTGTACAACAGTCAAGTAATGGTATTAGTATTTCACTGTAACAAGAACTAGATTGTGTACAACAGTCAAGTAATGGTATTAGTATTTCATTGTAACAAGAACTAGATTGTGTACAACAGTCAAGTAATGGTATTAGTATTTCACTGTAACAAGAACTAGATTGTGTACAACAGTCAAGTAATGGTATTAGTATTTCACTGTAACAAGAACTAGATTGTGTACAACAGTCAAGTAATGGTATTAGTATTTCACTGTAACAAGAACTAGATTGTGTACAACAGTCAAGTAATGGTATTAGTATTTCACTGTAACAAGAACTAGATTGTGTACAACAGTCAAGTAATGGTATTAGTATTTCACTGTAACAAGAACTAGATTGTGTACAACAGTCAAGTAATGGTATTAGTATTTCACAAGAACTAGATAACAACAGTCAAGTAATGGTATTAGTATTTCAAACAAGTCTAGATTGTGTACAACAGTCAAGTAATGGTATTAGTATTTCACTGTAACAAGGACTAGATTGTGTACAACAGTCAAGTAATGGTATTAGTATTTCACTGTAACAACAGTCAAGTAATGGTATTAGTATTTCTAGATAGATGTGTACAACAGTCAAGTAATGGTATTAGTATTTCACTGTAACAAGACACTAGATTGTGTACAACAGTCAAGTAATGGTATTAGTATTTCACTGTAACAAGAACTAGATTGTGTACAACAGTCAAGTAATGGTATTAGTATTTCACTGTAACAAGAACTAGATTGTGTACAACAGTCAAGTAATGGTATTAGTATTTCACTGTAACAAGAACTAGATTGTGTAAACAGTCAAGTAATGGTATTAGTATTTCACTGTAACAAGATAGATTGTGTACAACAGTCAAGTAATGGTATTAGTATTTCACTGTAACAAGAACTAGATTGTGTACAACAGTCAAGTAATGGTATTAGTATTTCACTGTAACAAGAACTAGATTGTGTACAACAGTCAAGTAATGGTATTAGTATTTCACTGTAACAAGAACTAGATTGTGTACAACAGTCAAGTAATGGTATTAGTATTTCACTGTAACAAGAACTAGATTGTGTACAACAGTCAAGTAATGGTATTAGTATTTCACTGTAACAAGAACTAGATTGTGTACAACAGTCAAGTAATGGTATTAGTATTTCACTGTAACAAGAACTAGATTGTGTACAACAGTCAAGTAATGGTATTAGTATTTCACTGTAACAAGGACTAGATTGTGTACAACAGTCAAGTAATGGTATTAGTATTTCACTGTAACAAGAACTAGATTGTGTACAACAGTCAAGTAATGGTATTAGTATTTCACTGTAACAAGAACTAGATTGTGTACAACAGTCAAGTAATGGTATTAGTATTTCACTGTAACAAGAACTAGATTGTGTACAACAGTCAAGTAATGGTATTAGTATTTCACTGTAACAAGAACTAGATTGTGTACAACAGTCAAGTAATGGTATTAGTATTTCACTGTAACAAGAACTAGATTGTGTACAACAGTCAAGTAATGGTATTAGTATTTCACTGTAACAAGAACTAGATTGTGTACAACAGTCAAGTAATGGTATTAGTATTTCACTGTAACAAGAACTAGATTGTGTACAACAGTCAAGTAATGGTATTAGTATTTCACTGTAACAAGAACTAGATTGTGTACAACAGTCAAGTAATGGTATTAGTATTTCACTGTAACAAGAACTAGATTGTGTACAACAGTCAAGTAATGGTATTAGTATTTCACTGTAACAAGAACTAGATTGTGTACAACAGTCAAGTAATGGTATTAGTATTTCATTGTAACAAGAACTAGATTGTGTACAACAGTCAAGTAATGGTATTAGTATTTCACTGTAACAAGAACTAGATTGTGTACAACAGTCAAGTAATGGTATTAGTATTTCACTGTAACAAGGACTAGATTGTGTACAACAGTCAAGTAATGGTATTAGTATTTCACTGTAACAAGAACTAGATTGTGTACAACAGTCAAGTAATGGTATTAGTATTTCACTGTAACAAGAACTAGATTGTGTACAACAGTCAAGTAATGGTATTAGTATTTCACTGTAACAAGTAATGGTATTAGTATTTCTAGATTGTGTACAACAGTCAAGTAATGGTATTAGTATTTCACTGTAACAAGAACTAGATTGTGTACAACAGTCAAGTAATGGTATTAGTATTTCACTGTAACAAGAACTAGATTGTGTACAACAGTCAAGTAATGGTATTAGTATTTCACTGTAACAAGAACTAGATTGTGTACAACAGTCAAGTAATGGTATTAGTATTTCACTGTAACAAGAACTAGATTGTGTACAACAGTCAAGTAATGGTATTAGTATTTCACTGTAACAAGAACTAGATTGTGTACAACAGTCAAGTAATGGTATTAGTATTTCACTGTAACAAGAACTAGATTGTGTACAACAGTCAAGTAATGGTATTAGTATTTCACTGTAACAAGAACTAGATTGTGTACAACAGTCAAGTAATGGTATTAGTATTTCACTGTAACAAGAACTAGATTGTGTACAACAGTCAAGTAATGGTATTAGTATTTCACTGTAACAAGGACTAGATTGTGTACAACAGTCAAGTAATGGTATTAGTATTTCACTGTAACAAGGACTAGATTGTGTACAACAGTCAAGTAATGGTATTAGTATTTCACTGTAACAAGAACTAGATTGTGTACAACAGTCAAGTAATGGTATTAGTATTTCACTGTAACAAGAACTAGATTGTGTACAACAGTCAAGTAATGGTATTAGTATTTCACTGTAACAAGAACTAGATTGTGTACAACAGTCAAGTAATGGTATTAGTATTTCACTGTAACAAGAACTAGATTGTGTACAACAGTCAAGTAATGGTATTAGTATTTCAGATTGTAACAAGAACTAGATTGTGTACAACAGTCAAGTAATGGTATTAGTATTTCACTGTAACAAGAACTAGATTGTGTACAACAGTCAAGTAATGGTATTAGTATTTCACTGTAACAAGAACTAGATTGTGTACAACAGTCAAGTAATGGTATTAGTATTTCACTGTAACAAGAACTAGATTGTGTACAACAGTCAAGTAATGGTATTAGTATTTCACTGTAACAAGAACTAGATTGTGTACAACAGTCAAGTAATGGTATTAGTATTTCACTGTAACAAGAACTAGATTGTGTACAACAGTCAAGTAATGGTATTAGTATTTCACTGTAACAAGAACTAGATTGTGTACAACAGTCAAGTAATGGTATTAGTATTTCACTGTAACAAGAACTAGATTGTGTACAACAGTCAAGTAATGGTATTAGTATTTCACTGTAACAAGAACTAGATTGTGTACAACAGTCAAGTAATGGTATTAGTATTTCACTGTAACAAGAACTAGATTGTGTACAACAGTCAAGTAATGGTATTAGTATTTCACTGTAACAAGAACTAGATTGTGTACAACAGTCAAGTAATGGTATTAGTATTTCACTGTAACAAGAACTAGATTGTGTACAACAGTCAAGTAATGGTATTAGTATTTCACTGTAACAAGAACTAGATTGTGTACAACAGTCAAGTAATGGTATTAGTATTTCACTGTAACAAGAACTAGATTGTGTACAACAGTCAAGTAATGGTATTAGTATTTCACTGTAACAAGAACTAGATTGTGTACAACAGTCAAGTAATGGTATTAGTATTTCACTGTAACAAGAACTAGATTGTGTACAACAGTCAAGTAATGGTATTAGTATTTCACTGTAACAAGAACTAGATTGTGTACAACAGTCAAGTAATGGTATTAGTATTTCACTGTAACAAGAACTAGATTGTGTACAACAGTCAAGTAATGGTATTAGTATTTCACTGTAACAAGAACTAGATTGTGTACAACAGTCAAGTAATGGTATTAGTATTTCACTGTAACAAGAACTAGATTGTGTACAACAGTCAAGTAATGGTATTAGTATTTCACTGTAACAAGAACTAGATTGTGTACAACAGTCAAGTAATGGTATTAGTATTTCACTGTAACAAGAACTAGATTGTGTACAACAGTCAAGTAATGGTATTAGTATTTCACTGTAACAAGAACTAGATTGTGTACAACAGTCAAGTAATGGTATTAGTATTTCACTGTAACAAGAACTAGATTGTGTACAACAGTCAAGTAATGGTATTAGTATTTCACTGTAACAAGAACTAGATTGTGTACAACAGTCAAGTAATGGTATTAGTATTTCACTGTAACAAGACTAGATTGTGTACAACAGTCAAGTAATGGTATTAGTATTTCACTGTAACAAGGACTAGATTGTGTACAACAGTCAAGTAATGGTATTAGTATTTCACTGTAACAAGAACTAGATTGTGTACAACAGTCAAGTAATGGTATTAGTATTTCACTGTAACAAGAACTAGATTGTGTACAACAGTCAAGTAATGGTATTAGTATTTCACTGTAACAAGGACTAGATTGTGTACAACAGTCAAGTAATGGTATTAGTATTTCACTGTAACAAGAACTAGATTGTGTACAACAGTCAAGTAATGGTATTAGTATTTCACTGTAACAAGAACTAGATTGTGTACAACAGTCAAGTAATGGTATTAGTATTTCACTGTAACAAGAACTAGATTGTGTACAACAGTCAAGTAATGGTATTAGTATTTCACTGTAACAAGAACTAGATTGTGTACAACAGTCAAGTAATGGTATTAGTATTTCACTGTAACAAGAACTAGATTGTGTACAACAGTCAAGTAATGGTATTAGTATTTCACTGTAACAAGAACTAGATTGTGTACAACAGTCAAGTAATGGTATTAGTATTTCACTGTAACAAGAACTAGATTGTGTACAACAGTCAAGTAATGGTATTAGTATTTCACTGTAACAAGAACTAGATTGTGTACAACAGTCAAGTAATGGTATTAGTATTTCACTGTAACAAGAACTAGATTGTGTACAACAGTCAAGTAATGGTATTAGTATTTCAGTAACAAGAACTAGATTGTGTACAACAGTCAAGTAATGGTATTAGTATTTCACAAGAACTAGATTGTGTACAACAGTCAAGTAATGGTATTAGTATTTCACTGTAACAAGAACTAGATTGTGTACAACAGTCAAGTAATGGTATTAGTATTTCACTGTAACAAGAACTAGATTGTGTACAACAGTCAAGTAATGGTATTAGTATTTCACTGTAACAAGACTACTAGATTGTGTACAACAGTCAAGTAATGGTATTAGTATTTCACTGTAACAAGAACTAGATTGTGTACAACAGTCAAGTAATGGTATTAGTATTTCACTGTAACAAGAACTAGATTGTGTACAACAGTCAAGTAATGGTATTAGTATTTCACTGTAACAAGAACTAGATTGTGTACAACAGTCAAGTAATGGTATTAGTATTTCACTGTAACAAGAACTAGATTGTGTACAACAGTCAAGTAATGGTATTAGTATTTCACTGTAACAAGAACTAGATTGTGTACAACAGTCAAGTAATGGTATTAGTATTTCATTGTACAACAACAGTCAAGTAATGGTATTAGTATTTCACTGTAACAAGAACTAGATTGTGTACAACAGTCAAGTAATGGTATTAGTATTTCACTGTAACAAGAACTAGATTGTGTACAACAGTCAAGTAATGGTATTAGTATTTCAACTGTAACAAGGACTAGATTGTGTACAACAGTCAAGTAATGGTATTAGTATTTCACTGTAACAAGAACTAGATTGTGTACAACAGTCAAGTAATGGTATTAGTATTTCACTGTAACAAGAACTAGATTGTGTACAACAGTCAAGTAATGGTATTAGTATTTCACTGTAACAAGAACTAGATTGTGTACAACAGTCAAGTAATGGTATTAGTATTTCACAAGAACTAGATTGTAACAAGTAACTAGATTGTGTACAACAGTCAAGTAATGGTATTAGTATTTCACTGTAACAAGAACTAGATTGTGTACAACAGTCAAGTAATGGTATTAGTATTTCACTGTAACAAGAACTAGATTGTGTACAACAGTCAAGTAATGGTATTAGTATTTCACTGTAACAAGAACTAGATTGTGTACAACAGTCAAGTAATGGTATTAGTATTTCACTGTAACAAGAACTAGATTGTGTACAACAGTCAAGTAATGGTATTAGTATTTCACTGTAACAAGAACTAGATTGTGTACAACAGTCAAGTAATGGTATTAGTATTTCACTGTAACAAGAACTAGATTGTGTACAACAGTCAAGTAATGGTATTAGTATTTCAACAAGAACTAGATTGTGTACAACAGTCAAGTAATGGTATTAGTATTTCACTGTAACAAGATAGATGTGTACAACAGTCAAGTAATGGTATTAGTATTTCACTGTAACAAGAACTAGATTGTGTACAACAGTCAAGTAATGGTATTAGTATTTCACTGTAACAAGAACTAGATTGTGTACAACAGTCAAGTAATGGTATTAGTATTTCACTGTAACAAGAACTAGATTGTGTACAACAGTCAAGTAATGGTATTAGTATTTCACTGTAACAAGAACTAGATTGTGTACAACAGTCAAGTAATGGTATTAGTATTTCACTGTAACAAGAACTAGATTGTGTACAACAGTCAAGTAATGGTATTAGTATTTCACTGTAACAAGAACTAGATTGTGTACAACAGTCAAGTAATGGTATTAGTATTTCACTGTAACAAGAACTAGATTGTGTACAACAGTCAAGTAATGGTATTAGTATTTCACTGTAACAAGGAACTAGATTGTGTACAACAGTCAAGTAATGGTATTAGTATTTCACTGTAACAAGGACTAGATTGTGTACAACAGTCAAGTAATGGTATTAGTATTTCACTGTAACAAGGACTAGATTGTGTACAACAGTCAAGTAATGGTATTAGTATTTCACTGTAACAAGAACTAGATTGTGTACAACAGTCAAGTAATGGTATTAGTATTTCACTGTAACAAGAACTAGATTGTGTACAACAGTCAAGTAATGGTATTAGTATTTCACTGTAACAAGAACTAGATTGTGTACAACAGTCAAGTAATGGTATTAGTATTTCACTGTAACAAGAACTAGATTGTGTACAACAGTCAAGTAATGGTATTAGTATTTCACTGATTGTGTACAACAGTCAAGTAATGGTATTAGTATTTCACTGTAACAAGATAGATGTGTACAACAGTCAAGTAATGGTATTAGTATTTCACTGTAACAAGTAACTAGATTGTGTACAACAGTCAAGTAATGGTATTAGTATTTCACTGTAACAAGAACTAGATTGTGTACAACAGTCAAGTAATGGTATTAGTATTTCACTGTAACAAGAACTAGATTGTGTACAACAGTCAAGTAATGGTATTAGTATTTCACTGTAACAAGACTAGATTGTGTACAACAGTCAAGTAATGGTATTAGTATTTCACTGTAACAAGAACTAGATTGTGTACAACAGTCAAGTAATGGTATTAGTATTTCACTGTAACAAGAACTAGATTGTGTACAACAGTCAAGTAATGGTATTAGTATTTCACTGTAACAAGAACTAGATTGTGTACAACAGTCAAGTAATGGTATTAGTATTTCACTGTAACAAGAACTAGATTGTGTACAACAGTCAAGTAATGGTATTAGTATTTCACTGTAACAAGAACTAGATTGTGTACAACAGTCAAGTAATGGTATTAGTATTTCACTGTAACAAGAACTAGATTGTGTACAACTAGAATTGTGTACAACAGTCAAGTAATGGTATTAGTATTTCACTGTAACAAGAACTAGATTGTGTACAACAGTCAAGTAATGGTATTAGTATTTCACTGTAACAAGAACTAGATTGTGTACAACAGTCAAGTAATGGTATTAGTATTTCACTGTAACAAGAACTAGATTGTGTACAACAGTCAAGTAATGGTATTAGTATTTCACTGTAACAAGAACTAGATTGTGTACAACAGTCAAGTAATGGTATTAGTATTTCACTGTAACAAGAACTAGATTGTGTACAACAGTCAAGTAATGGTATTAGTATTTCACTGTAACAAGAACTAGATTGTGTACAACAGTCAAGTAATGGTATTAGTATTTCACTGTAACAAGAACTAGATTGTGTACAACAGTCAAGTAATGGTATTAGTATTTCACTGTAACAAGAACTAGATTGTGTACAACAGTCAAGTAATGGTATTAGTATTTCACTGTAACAAGAACTAGATTGTGTACAACAGTCAAGTAATGGTATTAGTATTTCACTGTAACAAGAACTAGATTGTGTACAACAGTCAAGTAATGGTATTAGTATTTCACAAGAACTAGATAACAACAGTCAAGTAATGGTATTAGTATTTCATTGTAGATAGATGTGTACAACAGTCAAGTAATGGTATTAGTATTTCACTGTAACAAGAACTAGATTGTGTACAACAGTCAAGTAATGGTATTAGTATTTCACTGTAACAAGAACTAGATTGTGTACAACAGTCAAGTAATGGTATTAGTATTTCACTGTAACAAGAACTAGATTGTGTACAACAGTCAAGTAATGGTATTAGTATTTCACTGTAACAAGAACTAGATTGTGTACAACAGTCAAGTAATGGTATTAGTATTTCACTGTAACAAGAACTAGATTGTGTACAACAGTCAAGTAATGGTATTAGTATTTCACTGTAACAAGAACTAGATTGTGTACAACAGTCAAGTAATGGTATTAGTATTTCACTGTAACAAGAACTAGATTGTGTACAACAGTCAAGTAATGGTATTAGTATTTCACTGTAACAAGAACTAGATTGTGTACAACAGTCAAGTAATGGTATTAGTATTTCACTGTAACAAGAACTAGATTGTGTACAACAGTCAAGTAATGGTATTAGTATTTCACTGTAACAAGAACTAGATTGTGTACAACAGTCAAGTAATGGTATTAGTATTTCACTGTAACAAGAACTAGATTGTGTACAACAGTCAAGTAATGGTATTAGTATTTCACTGTAACAAGAACTAGATTGTGTACAACAGTCAAGTAATGGTATTAGTATTTCACTGTAACAAGAACTAGATTGTGTACAACAGTCAAGTAATGGTATTAGTATTTCACTGTAACAAGAACTAGATTGTGTACAACAGTCAAGTAATGGTATTAGTATTTCACTGTAACAAGAACTAGATTGTGTACAACAGTCAAGTAATGGTATTAGTATTTCACTGTAACAAGAACTAGATTGTGTACAACAGTCAAGTAATGGTATTAGTATTTCACTGTAACAAGAACTAGATTGTGTACAACAGTCAAGTAATGGTATTAGTATTTCACTGTAACAAGAACTAGATTGTGTACAACAGTCAAGTAATGGTATTAGTATTTCACTGTAACAAGAACTAGATTGTGTACAACAGTCAAGTAATGGTATTAGTATTTCACTGTAACAAGAACTAGATTGTGTACAACAGTCAAGTAATGGTATTAGTATTTCAGTAACAAGAACTAGATTGTGTACAACAGTCAAGTAATGGTATTAGTATTTCACTGTAACAAGAACTAGATTGTGTACAACAGTCAAGTAATGGTATTAGTATTTCACTGTAACAAGAACTAGATTGTGTACAACAGTCAAGTAATGGTATTAGTATTTCACTGTAACAAGAACTAGATTGTGTACAACAGTCAAGTAATGGTATTAGTATTTCACTGTAACAAGAACTAGATTGTGTACAACAGTCAAGTAATGGTATTAGTATTTCACTGTAACAAGAACTAGATTGTGTACAACAGTCAAGTAATGGTATTAGTATTTCACTGTAACAAGAACTAGATTGTGTACAACAGTCAAGTAATGGTATTAGTATTTCACTGTAACAAGAACTAGATTGTGTACAACAGTCAAGTAATGGTATTAGTATTTCACTGTAACAAGAACTAGATTGTGTACAACAGTCAAGTAATGGTATTAGTATTTCACTGTAACAAGACTACTAGATTGTGTACAACAGTCAAGTAATGGTATTAGTATTTCACTGTAACAAGAACTAGATTGTGTACAACAGTCAAGTAATGGTATTAGTATTTCACTGTAACAAGAACTAGATTATTAGTGTACAACAGTCAAGTAATGGTATTAGTATTTCACTGTAACAAGAACTAGATTGTGTACAACAGTCAAGTAATGGTATTAGTATTTCACTGTAACAAGAACTAGATTGTGTACAACAGTCAAGTAATGGTATTAGTATTTCACTGTAACAAGAACTAGATTGTGTACAACAGTCAAGTAATGGTATTAGTATTTCACAAGAACTGTAACAAGTAATGGTAACTAGATTGTGTACAACAGTCAAGTAATGGTATTAGTATTTCACTGTAACAAGAACTAGATTGTGTACAACAGTCAAGTAATGGTATTAGTATTTCACTGTAACAAGAACTAGATTGTGTACAACAGTCAAGTAATGGTATTAGTATTTCACTGTAACAAGAACTAGATTGTGTACAACAGTCAAGTAATGGTATTAGTATTTCACTGTAACAAGAACTAGATTGTGTACAACAGTCAAGTAATGGTATTAGTATTTCACTGTAACAAGAACTAGATTGTGTACAACAGTCAAGTAATGGTATTAGTATTTCACTGTAACAAGAACTAGATTGTGTACAACAGTCAAGTAATGGTATTAGTATTTCACTGTAACAAGAACTAGATTGTGTACAACAGTCAAGTAATGGTATTAGTATTTCACTGTAACAAGAACTAGATTGTGTACAACAGTCAAGTAATGGTATTAGTATTTCACTGTAACAAGAACTAGATTGTGTACAACAGTCAAGTAATGGTATTAGTATTTCACTGTAACAAGAACTAGATTGTGTACAACAGTCAAGTAATGGTATTAGTATTTCACTGTAACAAGAACTAGATTGTGTACAACAGTCAAGTAATGGTATTAGTATTTCACTGTAACAAGAACTAGATAAACAGTCAAGTAATGGTATTAGTATTTCACTGTAACAAGATAGATGTGTACAACAGTCAAGTAATGGTATTAGTATTTCACTGTAACAAGAACTAGATTGTGTACAACAGTCAAGTAATGGTATTAGTATTTCACTGTAACAAGAACTAGATTGTGTACAACAGTCAAGTAATGGTATTAGTATTTCACTGTAACAAGAACTAGATTGTGTACAACAGTCAAGTAATGGTATTAGTATTTCACTGTAACAAGAACTAGATTGTGTACAACAGTCAAGTCAAGTAATGGTATTAGTATTTCACTGTAACAAGAACTAGATTGTGTACAACAGTCAAGTAATGGTATTAGTATTTCACTGTAACAAGAACTAGATTGTGTACAACAGTCAAGTAATGGTATTAGTATTTCACTGTAACAAGAACTAGATTGTGTACAACAGTCAAGTAATGGTATTAGTATTTCACTGTAACAAGAACTAGATTGTGTACAACAGTCAAGTAATGGTATTAGTATTTCACTGTAACAAGAACTAGATTGTGTACAACAGTCAAGTAATGGTATTAGTATTTCACTGTAACAAGAACTAGATTGTGTACAACAGTCAAGTAATGGTATTAGTATTTCACTGTAACAAGAACTAGATTGTGTACAACAGTCAAGTAATGGTATTAGTATTTCACTGTAACAAGAACTAGATTGTGTACAACAGTCAAGTAATGGTATTAGTATTTCACTGTAACAAGAACTAGATTGTGTACAACAGTCAAGTAATGGTATTAGTATTTCACTGTAACAAGAACTAGATTGTGTACAACAGTCAAGTAATGGTATTAGTATTTCACTGTAACAAGAACTAGATTGTGTACAACAGTCAAGTAATGGTATTAGTATTTCACTGTAACAAGAACTAGATTGTGTACAACAGTCAAGTAATGGTATTAGTATTTCACTGTAACAAGAACTAGATTGTGTACAACAGTCAAGTAATGGTATTAGTATTTCACTGTAACAAGAACTAGATTGTGTACAACAGTCAAGTAATGGTATTAGTATTTCACTGTAACAAGAACTAGATTGTGTACAACAGTCAAGTAATGGTATTAGTATTTCACTGTAACAAGAACTAGATTGTGTACAACAGTCAAGTAATGGTATTAGTATTTCACTGTAACAAGAACTAGATTGTGTACAACAGTCAAGTAATGGTATTAGTATTTCACTGTAACAAGGACTAGATTGTGTACAACAGTCAAGTAATGGTATTAGTATTTCACTGTAACAAGGACTAGATTGTGTACAACAGTCAAGTAATGGTATTAGTATTTCACTGTAACAAGAACTAGATTGTGTACAACAGTCAAGTAATGGTATTAGTATTTCACTGTAACAAGAACTAGATTGTGTACAACAGTCAAGTAATGGTATTAGTATTTCACTGTAACAAGAACTAGATTGTGTACAACAGTCAAGTAATGGTATTAGTATTTCACTGTAACAAGAACTAGATTGTGTACAACAGTCAAGTAATGGTATTAGTATTTCACTGTAACAAGAACTAGATTGTGTACAACAGTCAAGTAATGGTATTAGTATTTCACTGTAACAAGAACTAGATTGTGTACAACAGTCAAGTAATGGTATTAGTATTTCACTGTAACAAGAACTAGATTGTGTACAACAGTCAAGTAATGGTATTAGTATTTCACTGTAACAAGAACTAGATTGTGTACAACAGTCAAGTAATGGTATTAGTATTTCACTGTAACAAGAACTAGATTGTGTACAACAGTCAAGTAATGGTATTAGTATTTCACTGTAACAAGAACTAGATTGTGTACAACAGTCAAGTAATGGTATTAGTATTTCACTGTAACAAGAACTAGATTGTGTACAACAGTCAAGTAATGGTATTAGTATTTCACTGTAACAAGGAACTAGATTGTGTACAACAGTCAAGTAATGGTATTAGTATTTCACTGTAACAAGAACTAGATTGTGTACAACAGTCAAGTAATGGTATTAGTATTTCACTGTAACAAGAACTAGATTGTGTACAACAGTCAAGTAATGGTATTAGTATTTCACTGTAACAAGAACTAGATTGTGTACAACAGTCAAGTAATGGTATTAGTATTTCACTGTAACAAGAACTAGATTGTGTACAACAGTCAAGTAATGGTATTAGTATTTCACTGTAACAAGAACTAGATTGTGTACAACAGTCAAGTAATGGTATTAGTATTTCACTGTAACAAGAACTAGATTGTGTACAACAGTCAAGTAATGGTATTAGTATTTCACTGTAACAAGAACTAGATTGTGTACAACAGTCAAGTAATGGTATTAGTATTTCACTGTAACAAGAACTAGATTGTGTACAACAGTCAAGTAATGGTATTAGTATTTCACTGTAACTAGATTGAACTAACAAGATTGTGTACAACAGTCAAGTAATGGTATTAGTATTTCACTGTAACAAGAACTAGATTGTGTACAACAGTCAAGTAATGGTATTAGTATTTCACTGTAACAAGAACTAGATTGTGTACAACAGTCAAGTAATGGTATTAGTATTTCACTGTAACAAGAACTAGATTGTGTACAACAGTCAAGTAATGGTATTAGTATTTCACTGTAACAAGAACTAGATTGTGTACAACAGTCAAGTAATGGTATTAGTATTTCACTGTAACAAGAACTAGATTGTGTACAACAGTCAAGTAATGGTATTAGTATTTCACTGTAACAAGAACTAGATTGTGTACAACAGTCAAGTAATGGTATTAGTATTTCACTGTAACAAGAACTAGATTGTGTACAACAGTCAAGTAATGGTATTAGTATTTCACTGTAACAAGAACTAGATTGTGTACAACAGTCAAGTAATGGTATTAGTATTTCACTGTAACAAGAACTAGATTGTGTACAACAGTCAAGTAATGGTATTAGTATTTCACTGTAACAAGAACTAGATTGTGTACAACAGTCAAGTAATGGTATTAGTATTTCACTGTAACAAGAACTAGATTGTGTACAACAGTCAAGTAATGGTATTAGTATTTCACTGTAACAAGAACTAGATTGTGTACAACAGTCAAGTAATGGTATTAGTATTTCACTGTAACAAGAACTAGATTGTGTACAACAGTCAAGTAATGGTATTAGTATTTCACTGTAACAAGAACTAGATTGTGTACAACAGTCAAGTAATGGTATTAGTATTTCACTGTAACAAGAACTAGATTGTGTACAACAGTCAAGTAATGGTATTAGTATTTCACTGTAACAAGAACTAGATTGTGTACAACAGTCAAGTAATGGTATTAGTATTTCACTGTAACAAGAACTAGATTGTGTACAACAGTCAAGTAATGGTATTAGTATTTCACTGTAACAAGAACTAGATTGTGTACAACAGTCAAGTAATGGTATTAGTATTTCACTGTAACAAGAACTAGATTGTGTACAACAGTCAAGTAATGGTATTAGTATTTCACTGTAACAAGAACTAGATTGTGTACAACAGTCAAGTAATGGTATTAGTATTTCACTGTAACAAGAACTAGATTGTGTACAACAGTCAAGTAATGGTATTAGTATTTCACTGTAACAAGAACTAGATTGTGTACAACAGTCAAGTAATGGTATTAGTATTTCACTGTAACAAGAACTAGATTGTGTACAACAGTCAAGTAATGGTATTAGTATTTCACTGTAACAAGTAGATTGTGTACAACAGTCAAGTAATGGTATTAGTATTTCACTGTAACAAGAACTAGATTGTGTACAACAGTCAAGTAATGGTGTATTTCACTGTACAAGAACTAGATCAACAGTCAAGTAATGGTATTAGTATTTCACTGTAACAAGAACTAGATTGTGTACAACAGTCAAGTAATGGTATTAGTATTTCACTGTAACAAGATAGATTGTGTACAACAGTCAAGTAATGGTATTAGTATTTCACTGTAACAAGAACTAGATTGTGTACAACAGTCAAGTAATGGTATTAGTATTTCACTGTAACAAGAACTAGATTGTGTACAACAGTCAAGTAATGGTATTAGTATTTCACTGTAACAAGAACTAGATTGTGTACAACAGTCAAGTAATGGTATTAGTATTTCACTGTAACAAGAACTAGATTGTGTACAACAGTCAAGTAATGGTATTAGTATTTCACAACAGTGTAATGGTAAGTATTTCACTAGATTAGATGTACAACAGTCAAGTAATGGTATTAGTATTTCACTGTAACAAGAACTAGATTGTGTACAACAGTCAAGTAATGGTATTAGTATTTCACTGTAACAAGAACTAGATTGTGTACAACAGTCAAGTAATGGTATTAGTATTTCACTGTAACAAGAACTAGATTGTGTACAACAGTCAAGTAATGGTATTAGTATTTCACTGTAACAAGAACTAGATTGTGTACAACAGTCAAGTAATGGTATTAGTATTTCACTGTAACAAGAACTAGATTGTGTACAACAGTCAAGTAATGGTATTAGTATTTCACTGTAACAAGAACTAGATTGTGTACAACAGTCAAGTAATGGTATTAGTATTTCACTGTAACAAGAACTAGATTGTGTACAACAGTCAAGTAATGGTATTAGTATTTCACTGTAACAAGAACTAGATTGTGTACAACAGTCAAGTAATGGTATTAGTATTTCACTGTAACAAGAACTAGATTGTGTACAACAGTCAAGTAATGGTATTAGTATTTCACTGTAACAAGAACTAGATTGTGTACAACAGTCAAGTAATGGTATTAGTATTTCACTGTAACAAGAACTAGATTGTGTACAACAGTCAAGTAATGGTATTAGTATTTCACTGTAACAAGGTATTACTAGATTGTGTACAACAGTCAAGTAATGGTATTAGTATTTCACAAGAACTAGATTGTGTAACAGTCAAGTAATGGTATTAGTATTTCTAACAAGATTGTGTACAACAGTCAAGTAATGGTATTAGTATTTCACTGTAACAAGGACTAGATTGTGTACAACAGTCAAGTAATGGTATTAGTATTTCACTGTAACAAGAACTAGATTGTGTACAACAGTCAAGTAATGGTATTAGTATTTCACTGTAACAAGAACTAGATTGTGTACAACAGTCAAGTAATGGTATTAGTATTTCACTGTAACAAGAACTAGATTGTGTACAACAGTCAAGTAATGGTATTAGTATTTCACTGTAACAAGAACTAGATTGTGTACAACAGTCAAGTAATGGTATTAGTATTTCACTGTAACAAGAACTAGATTGTGTACAACAGTCAAGTAATGGTATTAGTATTTCACTGTAACAAGAACTAGATTGTGTACAACAGTCAAGTAATGGTATTAGTATTTCACTGTAACAAGAACTAGATTGTGTACAACAGTCAAGTAATGGTATTAGTATTTCACTGTAACAAGGACTAGATTGTGTACAACAGTCAAGTAATGGTATTAGTATTTCACTGTAACAAGAACTAGATTGTGTACAACAGTCAAGTAATGGTATTAGTATTTCACTGTAACAAGAACAACAGTAAGAATGGTATTAGTATTTCACTGTAACAAGAACTAGATTGTGTACAACAGTCAAGTAATGGTATTAGTATTTCAGTAACAAGAACTAGATTGTGTACAACAGTCAAGTAATGGTATTAGTATTTCATTGTAACAAGAACTAGATTGTGTACAACAGTCAAGTAATGGTATTAGTATTTCACTGTAACAAGGACTAGATTGTGTACAACAGTCAAGTAATGGTATTAGTATTTCACTGTAACAAGAACTAGATTGTGTACAACAGTCAAGTAATGGTATTAGTATTTCACTGTAACAAGAACTAGATTGTGTACAACAGTCAAGTAATGGTATTAGTATTTCACTGTAACAAGAACTAGATTGTGTACAACAGTCAAGTAATGGTATTAGTATTTCACTGTAACAAGAACTAGATTGTGTACAACAGTCAAGTAATGGTATTAGTATTTCACTGTAACTAGAGTGTACAACAGTCAAGTAATGATTAGTATTTCACTGTAACAACTAGATTGTGTACAACAGTAAGTAATGGTATTAGTATTTCACTGTAACAAGAACTAGATTGTGTACAACAGTCAAGTAATGGTATTAGTATTTCACTGTAACAAGGACTAGATTGTGTACAACAGTCAAGTAATGGTATTAGTATTTCACTGTAACAAGAACTAGATTGTGTACAACAGTCAAGTAATGGTATTAGTATTTCACTGTAACAAGAACTAGATTGTGTACAACAGTCAAGTAATGGTATTAGTATTTCACTGTAACAAGAACTAGATTGTGTACAACAGTCAAGTAATGGTATTAGTATTTCATTGTAACAAGAACTAGATTGTGTACAACAGTCAAGTAATGGTATTAGTATTTCATTGTAACAAGAACTAGATTGTGTACAACAGTCAAGTAATGGTATTAGTATTTCACTGTAACAAGAACTAGATTGTGTACAACAGTCAAGTAATGGTATTAGTATTTCACTGTAACAAGAACTAGATTGTGTACAACAGTCAAGTAATGGTATTAGTATTTCACTGTAACAAGAACTAGATTGTGTACAACAGTCAAGTAATGGTATTAGTATTTCACTGTAACAAGAACTAGATTGTGTACAACAGTCAAGTAATGGTATTAGTATTTCACTGTAACAAGAACTAGATTGTGTACAACAGTCAAGTAATGGTATTAGTATTTCACTGTAACAAGTAGATTGTGTACAACAGTCAACTAATGGTATTAGTATTTCACTGTAACAAGAACTAGATTGTGTACAACAGTCAAGTAATGGTATTAGTATTTCACTGTAACAAGAACTAGATTGTGTACAACAGTCAAGTAATGGTATTAGTATTTCACTGTAACAAGAACTAGATTGTGTACAACAGTCAAGTAATGGTATTAGTATTTCACTGTAACAAGAACTAGATTGTGTACAACAGTCAAGTAATGGTATTAGTATTTCACTGTAACAAGAACTAGATTGTGTACAACAGTCAAGTAATGGTATTAGTATTTCACTGTAACAAGAACTAGATTGTGTACAACAGTCAAGTAATGGTATTAGTATTTCACAAGAACTGTAAACAAGAACTAGATAGATGTGTACAACAGTCAAGTAATGGTATTAGTATTTCACTGTAACAAGAACTAGATTGTGTACAACAGTCAAGTAATGGTATTAGTATTTCACTGTAACAAGAACTAGATTGTGTACAACAGTCAAGAATGGTATTAGTATTTCAACAGTAGATTGTGTACAACAGTCAAGTAATGGTATTAGTATTTCACTGTAACAAGACTAGATTGTGTACAACAGTCAAGTAATGGTATTAGTATTTCACTGTAACAAGGACTAGATTGTGTACAACAGTCAAGTAATGGTATTAGTATTTCACTGTAACAAGAACTAGATTGTGTACAACAGTCAAGTAATGGTATTAGTATTTCACTGTAACAAGAACTAGATTGTGTACAACAGTCAAGTAATGGTATTAGTATTTCACTGTAACAAGAACTAGATTGTGTACAACAGTCAAGTAATGGTATTAGTATTTCACTGTAACAAGAACTAGATTGTGTACAACAGTCAAGTAATGGTATTAGTATTTCACTGTAACAAGAACTAGATTGTGTACAACAGTCAAGTAATGGTATTAGTATTTCACTGTAACAAGGACTAGATTGTGTACAACAGTCAAGTAATGGTATTAGTATTTCACTGTAACAAGAACTAGATTGTGTACAACAGTCAAGTAATGGTATTAGTATTTCACTGTAACAAGGACTAGATTGTGTACAACAGTCAAGTAATGGTATTAGTATTTCACTGTAACAAGGACTAGATTGTGTACAACAGTCAAGTAATGGTATTAGTATTTCACTGTAACAAGGACTAGATTGTGTACAACAGTACAACAGTCAAGTAATGGTATTAGTATTTCACTGTAACAAGAACTAGATTGTGTACAACAGTCAAGTAATGGTATTAGTATTTCACTGTAACAAGAACTAGATTGTGTACAACAGTCAAGTAATGGTATTAGTATTTCACTGTAACAAGAACTAGATTGTGTACAACAGTCAAGTAATGGTATTAGTATTTCACTGTAACAAGGACTAGATTGTGTACAACAGTCAAGTAATGGTATTAGTATTTCACTGTAACAAGAACTAGATTGTGTACAACAGTCAAGTAATGGTATTAGTATTGTAACAAGAACTAGATGTAACAGTCAAGTAATGGTATTAGTATTTCACTGTAACAAGTAGATTGTGTACAACAGTCAAGTAATGGTATTAGTATTTCACTGTAACAAGACAACAGTCAAGTAATGGTATTAGTATTTCACTGTAACAAGAACTAGATTGTGTACAACAGTCAAGTAATGGTATTAGTATTTCACTGTAACAAGAACTAGATTGTGTACAACAGTCAAGTAATGGTATTAGTATTTCACTGTAACAAGAACTAGATTGTGTACAACAGTCAAGTAATGGTATTAGTATTTCACTGTAACAAGAACTAGATTGTGTACAACAGTCAAGTAATGGTATTAGTATTTCACTGTAACAAGAACAGTCAAGTAATGGTATTAGTATTTCACTAACAAGACTAGATTGTGTACAACAGTCAAGTAATGGTATTAGTATTTCACTGTAACAAGGACTAGATTGTGTACAACAGTCAAGTAATGGTATTAGTATTTCACTGTAACAAGAACTAGATTGTGTACAACAGTCAAGTAATGGTATTAGTATTTCACTGTAACAAGAACTAGATTGTGTACAACAGTCAAGTAATGGTATTAGTATTTCACTGTAACAAGTGTACACTAGTAATGTGTATTTCAAACAGTCAAGTAATGGTATTAGTATTTCACTGTAACAAGAACTAGATTGTGTACAACAGTCAAGTAATGGTATTAGTATTTCACTGTAACAAGAACTAGATTGTGTACAACAGTCAAGTAATGGTATTAGTATTTCACTGTAACAAGAACTAGATTGTGTACAACAGTCAAGTAATGGTATTAGTATTTCACTGTAACAAGAACTAGATTGTGTACAACAGTCAAGTAATGGTATTAGTATTTCACTGTAACAAGAACTAGATTGTGTACAACAGTCAAGTAATGGTATTAGTATTTCACAAGAACTGTAACAAGTAACTAGATTGTGTACAACAGTCAAGTAATGGTATTAGTATTTCACTGTAACAAGGACTAGATTGTGTACAACAGTCAAGTAATGGTATTAGTATTTCACTGTAACAAGAACTAGATTGTGTACAACAGTCAAGTAATGGTATTAGTATTTCACTGTAACAAGAACTAGATTGTGTACAACAGTCAAGTAATGGTATTAGTATTTCATTGTAACAAGAACTAGATTGTGTACAACAGTCAAGTAATGGTATTAGTATTTCACTGTAACAAGACTAGATTGTGTACAACAGTCAAGTAATGGTATTAGTATTTCACTGTAACAAGGACTAGATTGTGTACAACAGTCAAGTAATGGTATTAGTATTTCACTGTAACAAGTAGATTGTGTACAACAGTCAAGTTGGTATTAGTATTTCACTGTAACAAGGACTAGATTGTGTACAACAGTCAAGTAATGGTATTAGTATTTCACTGTAACAAGGACTAGATTGTGTACAACAGTCAAGTAATGGTATTAGTATTTCACTGTAACAAGGACTAGATTGTGTACAACAGTCAAGTAATGGTATTAGTATTTCACTGTAACAAGAACTAGATTGTGTACAACAGTCAAGTAATGGTATTAGTATTTCACTGTAACAAGAACTAGATTGTGTACAACAGTCAAGTAATGGTATTAGTATTTCACTGTAACAAGAACTAGATTGTGTACAACAGTCAAGTAATGGTATTAGTATTTCACTGTAACAAGAACTAGATTGTGTACAACAGTCAAGTAATGGTATTAGTATTTCACTGTAACAAGAACTAGATTGTGTACAACAGTCAAGTAATGGTATTAGTATTTCACTGTAACAAGAACTAGATTGTGTACAACAGTCAAGTAATGGTATTAGTATTTCACTGTAACAAGAACTAGATTGTGTACAACAGTCAAGTAATGGTATTAGTATAGTATTTCACTGTAACAAGAACTAGATTGTGTACAACAGTCAAGTAATGGTATTAGTATTTCACTGTAACAAGAACTAGATTGTGTACAACAGTCAAGTAATGGTATTAGTATTTCACTGTAACAAGAACTAGATTGTGTACAACAGTCAAGTAATGGTATTAGTATTTCACTGTAACAAGAACTAGATTGTGTACAACAGTCAAGTAATGGTATTAGTATTTCACTGTAACAAGGACTAGATTGTGTACAACAGTCAAGTAATGGTATTAGTATTTCACTGTAACAAGGACTAGATTGTGTACAACAGTCAAGTAATGGTATTAGTATTTCACTGTAACAAGGACTAGATTGTGTACAACAGTCAAGTAATGGTATTAGTATTTCACTGTAACAAGGACTAGATTGTGTACAACAGTCAAGTAATGGTATTAGTATTTCACTGTAACAAGGACTAGATTGTGTACAACAGTCAAGTAATGGTATTAGTATTTCATTGTAACAAGAACTAGATTGTGTACAACAGTCAAGTAATGGTATTAGTATTTCACTGTAACAAGAACTAGATTGTGTACAACAGTCAAGTAATGGTATTAGTATTTCATTGTAACAAGGACTAGATTGTGTACAACAGTCAAGTAATGGTATTAGTATTTCATTGTAACAAGAACTAGATTGTGTACAACAGTCAAGTAATGGTATTAGTATTTCATTGTAACAAGAACTAGATTGTGTACAACAGTCAAGTAATGGTATTAGTATTTCACTGTTACAAGAACTAGATTGTGTACAACAGTCAAATAATGGTATTAGTATTTCAGTGTAACAAGAACTAGATTGTGTACAACAGTCAAGTAATGGTATTAGTATTTCACTGTAACAAGAACTAGATTGTGTACAACAGTCAAGTAATGGTATTAGTATTTCACTGTTACAAGTACTAGATTGTGTACAACAGTCAAATAATGGTATTAGTATTTCAGTGTAACAAGGACTAGATTGTGTACAACAGTCAAGTAATGGTATTAGTATTTCACTGTAACAAGAACTAGATTGTGTACAACAGTCAAGTAATGGTATTAGTATTTCACTGTTACAAGAACTAGATTGTGTACAACAGTCAAATAATGGTATTAGTATTTCAGTGTAACAAGAACTAGATTGTGTACAACAGTCAAGTAATGGTATTAGTATTTCAGTGTAACAAGAACTAGATTGTGTACAACAGTCAAGTAATGGTATTAGTATTTCATTGTAACAAGAACTAGATTGTGTACAACAGTCAAGTAATGGTATTAGTATTTCACTGTAACAAGAACTAGATAGTGTACAACAGTCAAGTAATGGTATTAGTATTTCATTGTAACAAGGACTAGATTGTGTACAACAGTCAAGTAATGGTATTAGTATTTCATTGTAACAAGAACTAGATTGTGTACAACAGTCAAGTAATGGTATTAGTATTTCATTGTAACAAGAACTAGATTGTGTACAACAGTCAAGTAATGGTATTAGTATTTCATTGTAACAAGAACTAGATTGTGTACAACAGTCAAGTAATGGTATTAGTATTTCACTGTAACAAGAACTAGATTGTGTACAACAGTCAAGTAATGGTATTAGTATTTCACTGTAACAAGAACTAGATTGTGTACAACAGTCAAGTAATGGTATTAGTATTTCACTGTAACAAGAACTAGATTGTGTACAACAGTCAAGTAATGGTATTAGTATTTCACTGTAACAAGAACTAGATTGTGTACAACAGTCAAGTAATGGTATTAGTATTTCATTGTAACAAGAACTAGATTGTGTACAACAGTCAAGTAATGGTATTAGTATTTCATTGTAACAAGAACTAGATTGTGTACAACAGTCAAGTAATGGTATTAGTATTTCATTGTAACAAGAACTAGATTGTGTACAACAGTCAAGTAATGGTATTAGTATTTCATTGTAACAAGAACTAGATTGTGTACAACAGTCAAGTAATGGTATTAGTATTTCACTGTAACAAGGACTAGATTGTGTACAACAGTCAAGTAATGGTATTAGTATTTCACTGTAACAAGGACTAGATTGTGTACAACAGTCAAGTAATGGTATTAGTATTTCACTGTAACAAGGACTAGATTGTGTACAACAGTCAAGTGATGGTATTAGTATTTCACTGTAACAAGGACTAGATTGTGTACAACAGTCAAGTAATGGTATTAGTATTTCACTGTAACAAGGACTAGATTGTGTACAACAGTCAAGTAATGGTATTAGTATTTCACTGTAAGAAGGACTAGATTGTGTACAACAGTCAAGTAATGGTATTAGTATTTCACTGTAACAAGAACTAGATTGTGTACAACAGTCAAGTAATGGTATTAGTATTTCACTGTTACAAGAACTAGATTGTGTACAACAGTCAAATAATGGTATTAGTATTTCACTGTAACAAGAACTAGATTGTGTACAACAGTCAACTAATGGTATTAGTATTTCAGTGTAACAAGAACTAGATTGTGTACAACAGTCAAGTAATGGCATCAGTATTTCAGTGAAATATGATCCAGTTTTTGTGAAAGAAGTGTTGAGTACTAAAATATCAAAGAAGACTGAATAATTTTAATGAACAACACAATATGTATCAAGGAACTTCTGTTGAACTGGGTGCACATATGGCCTCATTGTGTAAGTTCTTGAAAGACATCTGTACCTCCATGCATAGAAAATTCTGGCTCCTCAATCAAAGAGGACTGAGTAATAACCTCGTGGTGAGTACCACGTTTGTTACTGGATGAACCATGGCAAATATTGTAGTATTGAACGTAAATTAATGGAGATGTGTGGAAGATGAGAACACACATACAAGTGTAAGAGAGATTTGTTAAAAACTAAGGTGTGATGTTTCGCAGTTAAAGTATGTATTTCATTTTTATGGGTAAATTTTAATCACACTTGCATAATTGTACATATTAGTGCAAACCTTTATTTCTATCATCTTGGGGCTTATTGTTGGAACACTTCATTTTATATTTACGAAACAAAAAACAAGTTATTACCAAACTGATTACATGGGATACACTGACAAACTGCTTTGCAGATTTCACCCTGTTGAGAGTATAAACTTGCATTTCACAATCTTCATCCACATACAGTAATTGCTTTATGTAACTGTATGAGAAAAGAACTGTGTACTTCCCAGTATTAAAGACACTTTGTTTTATATTATTCCATCAAACATTGACCATTAACACTCAGGTATCAGGAATTGTGCAGAGGAATACCTTCTAATTTCTCCAAGAGTGAAAATTGTTTGTAGATATGCTAGTGTTATATACAATGCATTTGTTAAAATTTCTATAATAAAAGTAGAAGTCAATTTGTTGACAAAAAATGTGAAATAAAAGGTAATTGACCTGACACAGCCAGGTGGTTAAGGATGCTCGATTTGTAATCCAAGGGTCACAGGTTCAAATCCCCATCACACTAACACATTTGTCCTTTCAGCTGTGCAAGCATTATAATGTGACAGTCAATCTCATCATTCATTGGAAAACGAGTGGACCAAGAGTGGGTGGTGATAACTAACTGCTTTTCCTCTAGTCTTGCACTGTTAAGTTAGGGATGGCTAGCTCTGATAACCCTCATGTAGCTCTGCGCAAAATTAAAAAAAAAAATGAACATACAAAAGGCACTCTGCATCAAAATATAACAATCTCTGTCCAAGAGCAAATACTCGTAAACTGAACTATTGTTCAGGAAGTGATAAGTTTTAATTGGTATTGGTAGTAAAGGTTAATGTAATTGTTCTGTATAATTGAATTACTAATAATATAGCAAAACTGAATCCACAATCTGCAAACTATATAAAGTTAGAATTACCAAAAACATTTATCAGAAAGAAGAAATGTAACTTTTAAAAGGATTTAAAAGTTAAAACTTCGGATGAACGTTAAAGTATACGTGCTTTCCCATTATACGTTCAGCTGGAATAAAACACCATTTTAATTACTTCCTGTTCGAAGTTTGTTCAGAAAACACAATCAGGTTTGTTTAATTTTTAAATATTTTCAATGAAATATGCGTTAGATATCAAAATGTTCACTAGATGTCGCGCCAATCTTAAGTGTACAATCAATCTCAGTTAAAACGGTTTTTGATATATCGTAGAGAAAGCCGAAAAAATTCGGGATTTTTTAATACAGTACGCATTTAATGATCTTGTAAACAGACCTTAAAATTTAAAACATTTTATTTTATGTTTGTATTTTGAGTTTAAATATTGGGTAGTTTCTTTTTTGTATTTATTAAAAATAAACATGACTTACTACAGCGGTAGTAACACTAAAATGGTTTACATTAACATAACCTGAGGAATATATAAACTTGAGTTCCGTGAATAAAGAGCAAGTACATTTTAAGATGAATCAGTAAAATGTGACAGAAAATATTCATTCATTACTTTATTAACTAGGCAACATATCTTGTTTTACCCACCATTATGCCCCAAGTTGAATAAAAAACATACGAGTTCCTGGCTAAATAAATGGATATTTTCTGTCAAATTATTATCAATGCTGTATTTCCAGCTACAAGTTTGACAACCGATTTGATTTAATATTTTTAACTCGCACCCTGGAACCTATTTTTCCCGTGTCGTTTTTTCATTCCTAAGATGTTTTTTTATTAGGTACATACTATGGTGAGAGAAGATTCACTCTACAATTGGTATTAGAGTGAATATTACAAAGAAAACTGTTTGTTTCAGAGTAATAAGTGTAAATAAACTTTTACAGCAGGGAAATTCTGTTTCTAATTATTATAATGCTTCAACACACAGTATCAAGTCATCAATAAAGTAGACTGATTTACGGTTTGTTTTTGAATTTCGCACAAAGCTACTCGAGGGCTATCTGTGGTAGCCGCCCCTAATTTAGCAGTGTAAGACTAGAGGGAAGGCAGCTAGTCATCACCACCCACCGCCAACTCTGGGGCTACTCTTTTACCAACGAATAATGTGATTGACCATCACATTATAACGCCCCCACGGCTGAAAGGGCGAGCATGTATGGCGCGACCGGGATGCGAACCCACGACCCTCGGATTACGAGTCGCACGCCTAACTTACGGACTCATTGTGGTGAGGAATGGTTCACATCACCACACACAATATCTGCACACCTGCTTGTTTTTTCTGTACCTCTCGTAACTTTAGTGATATATACTGAAGACTAGTAAGATGTATAGAGTCAAAAAGGATATTGTAAATGGGGAAAGTAATTTCATAGAGAACATAATTTAAAAAAAATTCTTGAGTTTTATAAAACTGTTTAGCAATCCTTACTATTTTCAGTTATGAGATCGTTGAAAACTATGATGTCAGAAATAGCCGAGTGTTTTAAACCAAACCTTAACTAATATTCATGGATACAAGCGCTGCATTTCTCTAAATGTGTTTATCCTAGTTACATAAGTTATTTTGTACGAATGGACTAAACAGTTGGGTCAGTGTCATAATCATATTATAAATACACACACTGATGGCCAAAATCTTTAGGTCAATGAACATAAAGAAAAAATATGCATTTTGCGTTGTTAGATTCAACCACTTATTTGAGTAGAGCTTCGAAAGATAAAAATAAGAAAAGGGAAAATAAAAATAAAAAACTTTATTAGCATTTAATAGGGAAAATGTGAACACTGAAATTAGTCTAAATACCAGCTGGTCAAAAGTTTAAGACCGTACTGAAACGAAGCGTTAATCGGTGAACACGTAACGAAATTTAGTCATTTGTGTTCAAGCATTAGTGTTGTCAACATCTCCCACTGACATCTTCTGTGTTGCATTGGGTAAAAACATGGCAAAGGTTTAAAAGTTGACAGAGTTTCAATCTGGCAGAATCGTCAAGCTGCAAAAGCAAGGTCTCTCTCAACGTTCCATCGCTGGGGAGATTGGGCGTAGTAAAACTGCTGTTGCAGATTTATTTAAAGACCCTGAAATAGACGTCAATTCCAAACAGTACATGATCTTCGTGAAGCCATCTTCACCACTTGGAATAACATTCCAGCCAGCCTTCTGCAAACGTTTATATCGACCATGCCAAAACGAATGTTTGCAGCTATTCGCATTGACGGCCGTGCAACTCACTACTGAGACCTCTTATTGGGCATTTCCTACCCTGTTTAGGACTTCTGTTTGGTATGGTCTTAAATGTTTGACCAGCTAGTATTTAGACTAATTTCATAGTGTTCACATTTTCCCTATTAAATACTAAAAACGTTTTTTTATTTTTATTTTCCCTTTTCTTATTTTCATCTTTCGAAGCTCCACTCAAATAAATGGTTGAATCTAACAACGCAAAATGCAATTTTTTTCTTTACGTTCATTGCCCTTAAGATTTTGGCCAGTAGTGTATCAAGAATAAAAAACGTTTCAAAAAGAAAAAAAATTGTAGCTCGGTTACGCGCTGCGAGCGTCCTCTATGTATGTCTAGGACATACTCGCTCAGAAGTATTATTTAGAAGCAAGTTAGTACAATGCATTTTGTGGATGAATTTGAGCTGTAATCACAATACTATTTCCTTAAACCTCTTGATACAACATTTTAAAAAATGTTTTTCCTATATTGTAATATCTACAAGACGAATAAAAAATTAACAGTATAATAAGACAAGGTTCTAGTAAAACCTAACGTAAATTAAACACAAGTAATTTGAGGCGCCTAAATATATTTCAGTATAATGCTTCTATTGTAATGGTATCTTATTATACCAGTCTGACAGGCCATGTCATATAATATGTACATAAAAGTGCTTATGATAGTGAAAATAACCCAAAGTTTGGAGTAATATTCACTATTACAGCACCTCCCAGCTGAACGCGCGGAATTTGTTCAGCTCGACACACTAGCACGTGCCACTTCTTGAGTGTTCGTAAGTTTAAACATTCTATCTGTATTGATAACCATGTGCATTTAGGAACCTTCGTTTAAGCTAATTAATGCAGAAGGTTGGAATAAACGTTAATATTTAATAGCAGGGCCTAAGTAAGAATACTGTTAAAGTAGCATGAACACTTTTGTAAACAGAACAAAAGAATTAGAGACCTACGTGTTGGTAAGGGTAATTACTTTCAAAAGTAACCAAAATTAAATATTATATATAAACATCAAATAAACAGAAACCATTTTAGTTCATTACTTAAAACACATTCTCATAATATAATTCTTACTACTATGTGTCAATCTAATCATATATATACATATATATAAGGTTATGTCTAAGGTTAATAGATAAAAATAATATTTTTCGGTTGGGTCAATGTTTAGTTAGATTTAACCTTACATGTGTGTATATATAATTTTAAGACAGAGATAAAATATCTGTAATATTTCCATGTTTTTCCTACCTGAACTCTGTGAAGTAATAACTGTGCAATTTTCCACGTGGAAGGATCAAAGTCTGAAAACAATAATCAGTTTATATCAATAAAACTCAAAGAAGGTTACATGTCACGCAATGTTAAACACAGGGTAAAAATAGAATTATTGTATACAATAAATACATTTAATTAATAAGGTTTAAAGATAGGCATACCAATGATCGACATGGGTTTTAGGTACGACTTATCATTACTAAACTAAAGTGAAACTAATTCAAATAGTCGAACGTTTCACTCAGTCAAAAATAGTCGCTATACATTATTTGTTAGCCTAAAGCTAAGAATGCAATATCATACATAGACCATAGGCTTATATTAAAAATGCAGTTTTAGTATTTGATAGCAACAATCACATTTATTTATTGTTAATTTTTATTAATTTGTCAACTAATATTGTACTTGTTTCTACTTTTGTTACATAGTCTTATTTACATTTTCGATCCTATTTTCACACAAAAATATAAGCCTAACTTAGATTAGGCTTAACTTTGATCACTCTGTTGCGTTTAGGGTTTTCAGTGCTTCTGTTTGTTAGGTTTGGAGAAAACAGCGTATTGTAATACACTTATTTTTCTTCTTCATGCTATGCAACTTAAGCTGCTCAGTAACTTAAATCTTATTTTGTTTGAATAAAGATATTAAAATTATCTCAATGAATAACTTATGACTGATTTTACTATCTTACCTGCGTAGGCCTAAGTTTTAAAATACTAATAACGCCTAATAGTCTAAACGACGACTGCAACACCTATAGGTTGGTTCCTTAGTAGTGGTAGGTACTCACAAACGTACATATATATAACATATTTTCTATTAGCGTTTAAAAACATTTTATTGGCCAACACTTCAAACAGCATTAATGTTATATTAAATATTTTGATTCTCACAAAATTAAAATCCTTTTATTAACAAATGAAAGGAAAGATGTCTACTTGATTGATACTTCAAATACTGTTCCATCTTGTGGAAAGATTAGATTCTGGAATCAGTGATTGTAGGCCATAAATTAATTCGTTTTAGAAATATATATTATATTCTCATATGTGTTTTAAATTATATATTTTTACCCGAAACCTTTCTTAATGGTTATTATCTAAATAGATTTTTGTGTTTTCAGTTTTCAATTCCATCCATTTAACTTTTTTGTTGTTGTTGTTGTTAATCGACCTATCTTCGTATCTTATGTTTAATTTATCAATACCGAACGTTGCTTTCCTTGAAATCTTAAAACTCCTTTTTAATCTAAATTTCCCGTTCTTGTCACACTGTAGAACGGAAATGAGCCGTACTTCCAAGAATCATTTGAAAGTTAATCAAGACACGGATTGCTAGAATATTTGTACTTCAGGCTGTGCCCCCCGCCAGTTCATCGGTAAGTCTACGGATTTGCAACGCTAAAATCAGGGGTTCGATTCCCCTCTGTGGGCTCAGCAGATAGCTCGATGTGGCTTGGCTATAAAACAAACACACACACACTTGAGCCTGTAAGTTTTATTTTCATATTAATGGTGAATATAAAAATGTGCTCACAAGTTTCAATGGGGTTTGTAGTTTTAAGGTTATAATTTCTCATGTAAATTGTCAAATAACTCGTGATTTACCAAATAGTTACTGATCCAACGGCAGAAAATATCGGCAGTTGTTGTGGTACACGTATCAGATCAGGAAGTTTAAGGGTGAGGCGAGGGGTTGTGTAGGACATGAATCAGGAATGATTTTTCCCTGCTGATCTCTTTGAACCTAGTAGTCGTTAAGACGTTTTTATCCTACCAAAGCTGACCACCCGCACGCTATTGTCATGCTAAGAAACATGTTTATGTGCATCCTTAGTTGTCCTATCCACCAGAAACAGTAATGGAAGCCTGACTCGACACATTTACTCAGATGAACGTATGAATGGTGCATATGTTCTCATTTGCAAGCACTCCCAACATTTAGTTCAGTTATTTCTTTTCAAGTTAACTCGGAGATCTCGTGTTTCACATTTTATCCAGAAAACAATTCTTAATCACTGAAGGACATAAATGACACTTGAACTCAACTGTACGAGACAATGAAAGTTCTTCGCTTATTTGAAATACGATTGGTTTGTAAAAGGTCATACCACCCTGATAAGACACTGAGAAGAATGATCTCATGTGAAAATAATTACAGGTACTAGCTGATAAAACGAACGTGGCGTGATTTTTGTTTATGTTTGACACTGCAGTCATGCGAGTGATAACGAGAAATGTAAATTCAAAGTTAACATAGAATGATTTTTGTAAATACCTTCTGCGTCAGAGATAGAATAAACGTATTAAATATAACCTTGTCAGTTATAATTAACTACACGCTGCACCAGTTATGCACAATAGAACAAAAATGTCGCATGCATATAACGATTACTCTATATATTTACCAATAATAGCAACAGGTTAAGTGTGCGTTGAATATGGCGAAAACACGACAACAAACACATCATTCTAGAACTTCAGTTCAATAATATTCTGTTTTAAACATTCCTTTTGAATAACAATAAGATCTCTTTGTTTCGGATAATCAAATAAAACTAAATGAGGGCTTGCTGTCCCTGACATTGAAGGATTCGATAAGCACCCTCCGCCAATTCTTGAACTACTCTAATAAAATAGTCAAATTGGACCGTCACTCGTATACCGTACCTACAACACCAACTAAAGGGTCGCAGTTTTACAGCACAGACTTCAGTGTATTAATTACTGGGTTAATTTTTAGTTCTGATCTGTATAGGTAGCTTCTTTTGTTGTCCATAAAAATTTGCAATTACTTAATTTGTAATTTGGTAGAAAAGTTCAGAAAAACTTTGTTTACATTCCAGATATACATACATATATAAAATTATTTTAACTAATATTTCGCCTTTGCGACTTCTTTAGCGTTCATATGACGTTTATCTAACGACTGTTCTTATACCAAACAGTTGCGTATATTAAACCAGAGAAAGGTACAAAGGCGAAACGTTGTTTAAATATACTGGCTGACTAATCAAGGCGTTAGTGCATTAGATCCGCGTGTGACGAATTTTTGACGTCATGTATGCACTCTGAGGATGGAGAAAAATAACGCTCTCTGTGAGGGGAAACGGAGACGAAACGGGAAAATCGTGACCCATATTGCAAATCTGCATGTACACAGAGGAAAATTTCGCAAAGTTGGGGGTTGCATGTCGCATAGTAAAAGGTTTTTTTTTCTAGTATCATATAAGTAATAGTTTCATTACAGTATGATATATACACATATCTGAAGCGCAAAATTCGTTTTTTCTTATATTTTTACCAAAATGTTGCTTGTTTCTGTCAAATGTTAATGAGTATTATTATTCATGCATGAATAGGTAAAGGAGGAGACAGTGTCATAGTTCGTAGAGAATAAATCAATGTGTAATTGTATTTGTATTAACAACACTCTGATGGTGACAGAAAGATGTTTGTTACATATATTGTAGTCATTATCTCATTTTCCAAATTTAAGTAATCAGTGAATTACTGTTGTGTTTCCACTTGATGGATGTTTCGACTGTTATCAGTATTTACCTGAAGTCGTCCTTTCAGCCGTGAGGGCGTTATAATGTGACGGTTAACCCCACTATTCGTTGGTAAAAGAGTAGCCCAGGAGTTAGCAGTGGCTGGTGATGATTAGCTGCCTTCCCTCCAGTCTTACACTGCTAAATTAGGGACGGCTAGCGCAGATAGCCCTCGTGTAGCTTTGCGCGAAATTCAAAACAAACAAAAACATTTACCTGAAGTCAAGTCGGTTTATTTCGTCAATCAGGCATTACTTTTCGTCGTACCTAATGCAATAAACGTAGATTCAGATATCAGGACCGGCTGTGATATAGAACAGTAGATTGAAAAACACTCTCAACACATACTTAAGATATTATTCCTTTGAGATCAGTGACGTGACACGGCGAAGAAAAAATTCTGCACAACATGGACGTATATAATTTACACACAGAGAGAACTGAACTAAAGAATAAATCATTCATTAAAGAGTATTTCTATCACTTAATCTCGTTTTGAAATGATTTCTTGGTAAAAGTGGTAATTTATTAACACATTTGTGACCAGGCGATAATACATTAACAATTTATAACCAGGCGTTAATATATTAGCAATCTGTAGCCAAACGTTAATATATTAATACATTTGTAAACAGACGTTAATTTACGGCGCGGCATAGCCAGGTGGCACTCGATTCGCAATCTGAGGGTCGCGGGTTCGAATCCTCGTTCCACCAAACATGCTCACTCTTTCAGCCGCGGTGGCGTTATAATGTTTAGTCAATCCCACTATTCGTTAATAAAAGAGTAGCCCAAAAGAGTTGGCGGTGGGTGGTGAAAACTAGCTGCCTTCCCTCTAGTTTCACACTGCTAAATTAGGGACGGATAACACATAAACAAACAAACGTTAATTTACTAACAAATTTGTAACCAGATGTTAATGTATTATCACATTTGTTGCCACACGTCACAGAGGTCTAATCAAGCTTCTAATACACAAACAGCTGTTTCTGCCTTGAGTTTAATATACAAACAGTTGTTGTTTTCCCTCAGTTTAACACACAGATATTACTGCCACGAATGTAATACAGAAATTATTGTTGGTTCGTTTAATTTAATACACAAACAAGTATTTCTTCTCGAGCATACAAATATAGGTAAATTTATGTAAAAATAATTAATCGTGTGTCTGTTTAAGGTTCTGTTTATAATAACCACCTTTACTGTTATTTGTTATCGAACTTTCGCCACTTGTTCATCCTATTACTCTAGTGTCACGGGACAATCATACCACCAACCCTTTTCCTCCTGTGACGTAGAAACTGGATTAGGCGCATCTTCAGTGTGACCTATCTTCATAGTAAATGTTGTTCAGTAAACTGTATGTAGTTTGTTGTTGTTTTTATTCATTAAGAGATAATACCGAGCTGAACATAGCTTACCGTCTTCAGTAATATTTTGGTCGATTTCCACATCCGTTTTAGGTAACAGCTCATATCCTAGACCAGCCTCTCACACACGTGATGCCACAAGACTTTGGGCCAATCACCAAAGACAGTAACACCACGCGACACCGTGAAATTCCATAGGACGTGTGTGATTATAAATAACGTCCAGAAACTAGCAAGCGAATACGTTTTTACTTGTCCTCTGTGAATACGAGAGGTAGAAGATAGCGTCCGAAGGTTAAAACTTTAAATTATGATTTTAAACGCCCGTACTGGTGTAAATATGTTAAATACAGCGGCCACGCAGAAATGTTTTTTTACACTGCTGGTTTGTGACCAAGCAAAAGATTCGGAAAGTGAAGGCTATTTTTTACCCGAAGACCTGCTCAACGACCGAGATGTCGAAGGCTATGGCTGTAGGTCTTCAAGTAATGAACAAAACAGGAATTCTCCGAACTGTTGCAAAGGGGGTACTGACAGCGACTGGGAAAAGGATTCTGGAATAGAATGTCCAACGAATGTGGATGATTTGGACTCTGGAATAGAATGTCCAACAAATGTGGATGATTTGGATTCTGCAATAGAATGTCCAACTAACGTGAGTAATTTGGATTTTAGAATAGAATGTCCAACGAATGAAGATGATTTCCTCCAACCCGACAAAGTCGTGGTGGAAAACATCATACGACAAGTAGAGTACTACTTTTCTAATGCAAACCTTCTGAAAGATCCCTTTCTGTTGAAACATGTCCGACGTAACAAACAGGGATATGTAAGTTTGAAGCTTATTGCCTCTTTTCGAAAAGTTAAGAGTTTCACGAAGAACTGGAGAGTCGTTGCTCACAGTTTAAGGTATTCAAAAGATTTAGAAATAAACGAAGAAGGCACCAAAGTTCGGCGAAAAGATCCATTACCACATTACGACGAGACACCGCCATCTAGAACTGTAATTGCATTTAAATTCCCTTTTGAAAAGCCAACAGTAGAAAAAATTGCAGAACTATTTTCTGAATATGGAATTATTACCCTTATCAGAATTCTTCATCCGAGTAAAGCTATACCGTCGGATATAAAGACATTTCTTTATAAACATTCAGAAATAGGTTCTAGTGTTTGTGCCCTGGTCGAGTTCGAGAACCGTGAGAGCGCATGTCGTGCATCAAATGAATTTTTTTCCAAAAGTAGTGACTGGAGGTCAATGCAGGTCATTCCACTTGTTTCAGCAGATGAAAATAAAAACAAAGAAAACGAACTAAAGAAAAGGAAGAAGGGAAAACGACAGGCTCATGTGGGTCAGCTCAGAAAAGGAGGAACTCCTATAGGTAATGGCTGCTCAATCGAAGGACAATCGCGTATAGAATCAAACAGATTATCTGCAAGCCCAAAGCCTCCTTCAACTTGCGAAAAATGGAACCAAGGACCAAACTCTTGTTGCAACAGTTTTACTAGAAATCCTAGGGTTTCTAAGAGACCCATAACTTCTCAAAATACCAGCAATCCCTTAGACTGCCCAACGTCCAACAGCCATTCTGATTCATTAAAACCCATGAGTAACCCTTGGGTCCAACGGCGACTGACGCAAGGCAGAGAAAGGGGATACTCTATTCCTACCCATAATTCTCGGCTACTGATCCCTGCTGGTGTAATTAGGTTTCCTAAGGGTCCAGACGGCACGACTGGCTTCAACTGGAGCCTATTGAAGCTTCGAACTCAGTCTGCTCCAGTGTAATTTACGATTGATATTTCATAAATATCTGAAAAAAAACAAACAAAGACGTTACCCTCGGTGTAATGTATCATATGGGCGTTAAGGTTTCTTCACATTCTTTTGTTTTTTTCTTAAATTATGTTATTGTTCATTGGTTTAATATGTAAATAGGTTTTATACAGTTAAATTAAAAAAAATGTTTATGTTTAGTAAAATGTGACAATGTATATTATTTGCTTTGTATGTATAAATCTGTTTATTAAACACATCTCAAGTTTTGTGATTGATTTTGTTGTTAAAAGCAAAGTTACACTATGGGTTATCTGTTATAAGCCATCGGGCTGTGGTTGAATTTGGTTGTTGTTGAAAGAGTGAAACAGGACGTGACGATGACTTGCAGTTTAGGAAATCTACTTTTTCTATACGTTTATAATAATTTCCAGTAACAGTTACCTTAGCAACTCACTTCCATTGGATCTAAAGAAAAATGTCTGATTGGTGCGTTATTAACTGCAATTTGTTCAATAGACTAAGTTTTTCAACAACGACGAACATTCAGCTTTAGAATTATTAGCCTGTGGCGACATCTCTTGAATAAAATAATTATAAAAATATTTAAAAGTACAAATAATAAGAAACACTCAAAAAGTCTTAATAGAAATTAATAAAAACCATATAACCCGAGCGCTTTCAAAAGGTGGACCTTTCTTCTCGAGGGATAAACTGGGAGTTCCTAAAAGTACACAAAGATTTCATAATTTTAATTAATAAATGACTACTTGTGGATACCATTTATATTTTCAACAAAAATATAACCACTTTGCGGACTATAATGGTATTTCATTCGCATATCTACCATATCTAATACGATTATTTTATGATAAATAGTTAATTACAAACTTGTTTGACCTCAAAACCGTTCTAAAATAAAAAATTATATTCTTGCTCAGCAAATAAGGCCAAGTGGTTAGGACGCTCCACTCGTAATCTGATGGTGGTGGGTTAGAATCTCCATTACACCAGATATGCTCGTCATTTGAACCGTGAGGGCGTTATAAAGTTACAGCCAATCCCACTATTCGTCAGTAAAAGAGTGGGTGGTGATGACTAGCTGACTTCCCTCTAGTCTCAAGCTGCTAAATTAAGGACAGATAGCCCTCGTATAGGTTTGCGCTATACAATTCAACAAGCAAATATTATATCACTCCTTTGGTTGTCTTTTTCTCTTACATAGTTTTTTCCAACGACGAACTTCCTTCTATTCCTGGTTTTTGTATGATTAACTAATTAGTGCTAATCTTTAAACCCAAATTCGGATAGTACAACAGACCCATGTTTAGAATATTTGTAAAGTTGTTCACATTCAACAGTTTTTAAACGATGTTTGATAAAAATACGAAATTTTGTTGAAATCAACGTGAAAAGAGACAAGTCGACTCTCGGTTTGGGGTTAAAATAATGGGGAAACTGCTTCACTTTATTTCTCACGGTTTGGGGTTAAAATAATGGGGAAACTGCTTCACTTTATTTCTCTCGGTTTGGGGTTAAAATAATGGGGAAACTGCTTCACTTTATTTCTCACGGTTTGGGGTTAAAATAATGGGGAAACTGCTTCACTTTATTTCTCTCGGTTTGGGGTTAAAATAATGGGGAAACTGCTTCACTTTATTTCTCTCGGTTTGGGGTTAAAATAATGGGGAAACTACTTCACTTTATTTCTCTCGGTTTGGGGTTAAAATAATGGGGAAACTTCTTCACTTTATTTCTCATAGTATTTCATTCAAACTATAGATACACCTGGTGGCCAATAATGAATATTATTTCTGTTAAAACTTACAAGAAACAAAACAACAATTTACCGTATAGACTACTTATTTTATTCCTGTCTCTGATGTGGCACTCGACACGTAATCCGAGGGTCGCTGGTTCGCATCCCCGTCGCACCAAACACGCTCGACCTCCCAGCCGTGGGGGCGTTATAACGTGACGGTCAATCCCACTCTTCGTTGGTAAAAGAGTAGCCCAAGAGTTGGCGGTGGGTTGTGGTGACTAGCTGACTTCTCTCCAGTCTTACACTGCTAAATTAGGGACGGCTAGCGCAGATAGCCCTTGAGTAGCTTTGCGCGAAATTCTAAAAACAAACAATCTAACTCATAGCCATCATCTTATCCAGTGTGTAAACTGGTAATGCACTAGGTTTTATATCTAGCGACACCAGGCGTCAAATGAAAAGAACACCATATAGTCCATATATATGGCATACATCCGTGGGCATCTTAGAAAGCAAGGACTCTGCAATCAGTAAGTGTTCTAACTTTTACTTATCCAGTCTAATTCTAATCATATTGGTTGGTTGGTCGTCGCTGGTGGTTCTGTGGACCATCAGATCTATGTCTCACCTCTAGATCCAATATTACCTCCTCTTTAACAGTCAGTTACGTACTCTCACCTTTATCAAAGATTTATCAGTTACGTATGAACATAGTTAACTAGCTTGTTACTACTTCACGAATGAGCTGTATAAAATCGGTTGACATTGTCTTTCGTAAACCACAGAGTATGGAACTACCGTGCCTTACTCTTCAACGTACATTCATGCAGTCCATTGTTCCTGGATTCGATATGGCTGACAATAGAACATCTACCATGAAACGTCAGTTTGTCATTTACAAAGGCAAGTAAAACCAATAAGCTCCACAGCAACCATTGATACCAGAACCTAGGTCACTCACAGCTACTTTAAATCCGCAAGTAAAACCTTCTGAGATATTCAGATAATTACAACCTTATTTGCTTCCTGTTTACCTCCATTTGTCAGAAAGAAGTTCATGTCAATTGAACCAATTGATGGTTTTGTTTAAAGTGTGAGATCTATCAGAGTTCTGGCCATTCTGGTAGCAGCTCTATCTCTCAACTTGTACTTCAACAGGCACATGCCAAGACCCTTCAACTTTGAGAACTCTGGTCTGATCACCACACTTTCAGTGAAAGCTGTTCATTGGACTCCTACCACATGGTGACCAGTTCTGATTCTTTCACAGCCATATCAGCAGCGTTTATTGGTTGCTGTTGTGTCACCTACACTTTTTACACCATCGGTTGAAACTCATAGCCTTTTCAACCATGCTGCTTGACAGGATATGGTTCATTCGAAATAGACCTAAACTTTCAGAAGAAAAACAAATGATCCATTCTTTTCTTCAAAGGTAACATCCTTGATGCATCAGCGCCATAGTTTGTAGCAGATCGGAAGACTGGAACAGCGCCGCCCTCAAACTGGATAACAGTGTGATTGTGTCATAATGCTTCGACTGCTCTGTTTTCCACCAGACTAAAACTCATTAACGACTTTCTACCAGTGCTTCTCATTCAAGTGCTTGCTGGAGTTTCGTGCTGGACCATATAAATTCAGAACTAGGCATAAGGCAGCCTCTTCTAGAATCCATCCAAAACATGCCTGGAACACTTTAGGAAAATTTTAATAAGGAAAGTATGCAGTTAGCTATACAATGTGAGATGTTTAATCTTTGAAGATAAAAATACCAAACAAATTACAACCACTTTCATCTACAGCTATTAACATACTTTCTACCCACAACAATTAAATATGACGACCAATTTGTAAACCAAATTCTTCCTATACATGTCCTTCAGTGACTCCGTTCTAAGTTTACGGATTTGTAGCCCTAAATCCGAAGTTCGATTTTCCTCGGTGAACAGAATGCAGGTAATCTACCGTGTGGTTTTGCGCTAATACAAACTCTTCACTCCCCCACTGGGACAGCGGCAACTGTAAGGATTTACAACACTAAATTCATGGGTTGAATTCCCTAGGGTAGACACAGCAGATAGCTCGATGTGGCTTTGCTATAAGAAAAACACATACAAACTCTGTAAATGCAGTAAAATGTACAGTAAAATGTACACTTTTAAAATAAAATGAATATAAATACAGACATGGGCGTGTCTGAGACATATTATTTCATACATATTTAATACAACCGGAGCGTTCTTGACCTTTAAAAACAAAGACCCAGATGTGATTTTGCGTGTCTGAGACACTAGTTACATTATCGATGTAAAGTTAAAGCTGCACTTGTTTCACAATATGCCGTATGTGAATCTCTTGTGGTCTTTGGGTGTTTCGATCATAACATTTGACATTTAACAAAAAATATTTTGTTTTTATTTTGTTTCTAGACGGTCATTTATCAAATTAAGACAATAACAGACATGGGACAGCGTGTCTGAGACACTAGTTACGATTATCAAATTAAGACAAAAACAGACATGGGCGTGTCTGAGACACTAGTTACATTATCAAATTAAGACAAAACCAGACAGACATGGGCGGGGTGTCTGAGACACTAGCAGCATAAGACCAGAGGGACATATTCATCACCACCCACCAAATTAAGACAAAACAGACATGGGCGTGTCTGAGACACTAGTAACATTATCAAATTAAGACAAAAAACAGACATGGGCGTGTCTGAGACACTAGATTACATGAGTGTCAAATTAAGACAAAAACAGACATGGGCGTGTCTGAGACACTAGTTACATTATCAAATTAAGACAAAAACAGACATGGGCGTGTCTGAGACACTAGTTACAATTATCAAATTAAGACAAAAAAGACATGAGACATAGTTACATTATCAAATTAAGACAAAAAACAGACATGGGCGTGTCTGAGACACTAGTTACATTATCAAATTAAGACAAAAACAGACATGGGCGTGTCTGAGACACTAGTTACATATTATCAAATTAAGACAAAAACAGACATGGGCGTGTCTGAGACACTAGTTACATATTATCAAATTAAGACAAAAACAGACATGGGCGTGTCTGAGACACTAGTTAAATGACACTAGTTACATTATCAAATTAAGACAAAAAAAGACAGACATGGGCGTGTCTGAGACACTAGTTACATTTATCAAATTAAGACAAAAAACAACATGGGCGTGTCTGAGACACTAGTTACATTATCAAATTAAGACAAAAACAGACATGGGCGTGTCTGAGACACTAGTTACATTATCAAATTAAGACAAAAACAGACATGGGCGTGTCTGAGACACTAGTTACATTTATCAAATTAAGACAAAAACAGACATGGGCGTGTCTGAGACACTAGTTACATTATCAAATTAAGACAAAAACAGACATGGGCGTGTCTGAGACACTAGTTACATTATCAAATTAAGACAAAAACAGACATGGGCGTGTCTGAGACACTAGTTACATTATCAAATTAAGACAAAAACAGACATGGGCGTGTCTGAGACACTAGTTACATTATCAAATTAAGACAAAAACAGACATGGGCGTGTCTGAGACACTAGTTACATTATCAAATTAAGACAAAAACAGACATGGGCGTGTCTGAGACACTAGTTACACATATCAAATTAAGACAAAAACAGACTGAGACACTAGTTACATTATCAAATTAAGACAAAAACAGACATGGGCGTGTCTGAGACACTAGTTACATTATCAAATTAAGACAAAAACAGACATGGGCGTGTCTGAGACACTAGTTACATATTATCAAATTAAGACAAAAAACAGACATGGGCGTGTCTGAGACACTAGTTACATTTATCAAATTAAGACAAAAACAGACACACTAGTTACATTATCAAATTAAGACAAAAACAGACATGGGCGTGTCTGAGACACTAGTTACATTATCAAATTAAGACAAAAAACATGGGCGTGTCTGAGACACTAGTTACATTATCAAATTAAGACAAAAAAACAGACATGGGCGTGTCTGAGACACTAGTTACACTAGTTATCAAATTAAGACAAAAAACAGACATGGGCGTGTCTGAGACACTAGTTACATATTATCAAATTAAGACAAAAAAAACAGACATGGGCGTGTCTGAGACACTAGTTACATTATCAAATTAAGACAAAAACAGACATGGGCGTGTCTGAGACACTAGTTACATTATCAAATTAAGACAAAAACAGACATGGGCGTGTCTGAGACACTAGTTACATTATCAAATTAAGACAAAAACAGACATGGGCGTGTCTGAGACACTAGTTACATTATCAAATTAAGACAAAAAACAGACATGGGCGTGTCTGAGACACTAGTTACATTATCAAATTAAGACAAAAACAGACATGGGCGTGTCTGAGACACTAGTTACATTATCAAATTAAGACAAAAACAGACATGTGTGTCTGAGACACTAGTTACATTATCAAATTAAGACAAAAACAGACATGGGCGTGTCTGAGACACTAGTTACATTATCAAATTAAGACAAAAAACAGACATGGGCGTGTCTGAGACACTAGTTACATTATCAAATTAAGACAAAAAACAGACATGGGCGTGTCTGAGACACTAGTTACATATTATCAAATTAAGACAAAAAACAGACATGGGCGTGTCTGAGACACTAGTTACATAGTTATCAACTTAAGACAAAAACAGACATTAAGACAAAAAATTAAGACAGACATGGGCGTGTCTGAGACACTAGTTACATTATCAAATTAAGACAAAAAAAACAGACATGGGCGTGTCTGAGACACTAGTTACATTATCAAATTAAGACAAAAACAGACATGGGCGTGTCTGAGACACTAGTTACATTATCAAATTAAGACAAAAACAGACATGGGCGTGTCTGAGACACTAGTTACATTATCAAATTAAGACAAAAACAGACATGGGCGTGTCTGAGACACTAGTTACATTATCAAATTAAGACAAAAACAGACATGGGCGTGTCTGAGACACTAGTTACATTATCAAATTAAGACAAAAACAGACATGGGCGTGTCTGAGACACTAGTTACATTATCAAATTAAGACAAAAACAGACATGGGCGTGTCTGAGACACTAGTTACATTATCAAATTAAGACAAAAACAGACATGGGCGTGTCTGAGACACTAGTTACATTCAAATTAAGACAAAAACAGACATGGGCGTGTCTGAGACATATCAAATTAAAACAAAACAGACATGGGCGTGTCTGAGACACTAGTTACATTATCAAATTAAGACAAAAACAGACATGGGCGTGTCTGAGACACTAGTTACATATTATCAAATTAAGACAAAAACAGACATGGGCGTGTCTGAGACACTAGTTACATTATCAAATTAAGACAAAAACAGACATGGGCGTGTCTGAGACACTAGTTACATTATCAAATTAAGACAAAAACAGACATGGGCGTGTCTGAGACACTAGTTACATATTATCAAATTAAGACAAAAAACAGACATGGGCGTGTCTGAGACACATCAAATTAAAACAAAAACAGACATGGGCGTGTCTGAGACACTAGTTACATTATCAAATTAAGACAAAAACAGACATGGGCGTGTCTGAGACACTAGTTACATTATCAAATTAAGACAAAAACAGACATGGGCGTGTCTGAGACACTAGTTACATTATCAAATTAAGACAAAAACAGACATGGGCGTGTCTGAGACACTAGTTACATATCATCAAATTAAGACAAAAAGACAGACATGGGCGTGTCTGAGACACTAGTTACATGGACAAAAACAGACATGGGCGTGTCTGAGACACTAGTTACATTATCAAATTAAGACAAAAAACAGACATGGGCGTGTCTGAGACACTAGTTACATTATCAAATTAAGACAAAAACAGACATGGGCGTGTCTGAGACACTAGTTACATTATCAAATTAAGACAAAAAAGACAGACATGGGCGTGTCTGAGACACTAGTTACATTATCAAATTAAGACAAAAACAGACATGGGCGTGTCTGAGACACTAGTTACATTTATCAAATTAAGACAAAAACAGACATGGGCGTGTCTGAGACACTAGTTACATTATCAAATTAAGACAAAAACAGACATGGGCGTGTCTGAGACACTAGTTACATTATCAAATTAAGACAAAAACAGACATGGGCGTGTCTGAGACACTAGTTACATTATCAAATTAAGACAAAAACAGACATGGGCGTGTCTGAGACACTAGTTACATTATCAAATTAAGACAAAAAACAGACATGGGCGTGTCTGAGACACTAGTTACATATTATCAAATTAAGACAAAAACAGACATGGGCGTGTCTGAGACACTAGTTACATTATCAAATTAAGACAAAAACAGACATGGGCGTGTCTGAGACACTAGTTACATTATCAAATTAAGACAAAAACAGACATGGGCGTGTCTGAGACACTAGTTACATTATCAAATTAAGACAAAAACAGACATGGGCGTGTCTGAGACACTAGTTACATTATCAAATTAAGACAAAAAACAGACATGGGCGTGTCTGAGACACTAGTTACATTTATCAAATTAAGACAAAAAGACAAAAACAGACATGGGCGTGTCTGAGACACTAGTTCTGAGACATATTACATATTATCAAATTAAGACAAAAACAGACATGGGCGTGTCTGAGACACTAGACATGGGCGTAGACATAGTTATCAAATTAAGACAAAAACAGACATGGGCGTGTCTGAGACACTAGTTACATATTATCAAATTAAGACAAAAATTAAGACAGACATGGGCGTGTCTGAGACACTAGTTACATTATCAAATTAAGACAAAAACAGACATGGGCGTGTCTGAGACACTAGTTACATATTATCAAATTAAGACAAAAACAGACATGGGCGTGTCTGAGACACTAGTTACATATTATCAAATTAAGACAAAAAGACATGGGCGTGTCTGAGACACTAGTTACATTATCAAATTAAGACAAAAACAGACATGGGCGTGTCTGAGACACTAGTTACATTATCAAATAAGACAAAAACAGACATGGGCGTGTCTGAGACACTAGTTACATTATCAAATTAAGACAAAAACAGACATGGGCGTGTCTGAGACACTAGTTACATTATCAAATTAAGACAAAAACAGACATGGGCGTGTCTGAGACACTAGTTACATTATCAAATTAAGACAAAAAACAGACATGGGCGTGTCTGAGACACTAGTTACATATTATCAAATTAAGACAAAAACAGACATGGGCGTGTCTGAGACACTAAATTAAAACAAAAACAGACATGGGCGTGTCAAATAGTAAGACAAATTAAGACAAAAAACAGACATGGGCGTGTCTGAGACACTAGTTACATTATCAAATTAAGACAAAAACAGACATGGGCGTGTCTGAGACACTAGTTACATTATCAAATTAAGACAAAAACAGACATGGGCGTGTCTGAGACACTAGTTACATTATCAAATTAAGACAAAAACAAAAAACAGACATGGGCGTGTCTGAGACACTAGTTACAATATCAAATTAACACAAAAAAGACATGGGCGTGTCTGAGACACTAGTTACATTATCAAATTAAGACAAAAACAGACATGGGCGTGTCTGAGACACTAGTTACATTATCAAATTAAGACAAAAACAGACATGGGCGTGTCTGAGACACTAGTTACATTATCAAATTAAGACAAAAACAGACATGGGCGTGTCTGAGACACTAGTTACATTATCAAATTAAGACAAAAACAGACATGGGCGTGTCTGAGACACTAGTTACATTATCAAATTAAGACAAAAAAAAACAGACATGGGCGTGTCTGAGACACTAGTTACATATTATCAAATTAAGACAAAAAACAGACATGGGCGTGTCTGAGACACTAGTTACATATTATCAAATTAAGACAAAAAACAGACATGGGCGTGTCTGAGACACTAGTTACATTATCAAATTAAGACAAAAAGACAGACATGGGCGTGTCTGAGACACTAGTTACATTATCAAATTAAGACAAAAACAGACATGGGCGTGTCTGAGACACTAGTTACATTATCAAAAAGAAGACAAAAATTAAGACAGACATGGGCGTGTCTGAGACACTAGTTACATTTATCAAATTAAGACAAAAAACAGACATGGGCGTGTCTGAGACACTAGTTACATTATTATCAAATTAAGACAAAAACAGACATGGGCGTGTCTGAGACACTAGTTACATTATCAAATTAAGACAAAAAGACATGGGCAGACACTAGTTACATTATCAAATTAAGACAAAAACGTGTCTGAGACACTAGTTACATTATCAAATTAAGACAAAAACAGACATGGGCGTGTCTGAGACACTAGTTACATTATCAAATTAAGACAAAAACAGACATGGGCGTGTCTGAGACACTAGTTACATTATCAAATTAAGACAAAACAGACATGGGCGTGTCTGAGACACTAGTTACATATTATCAAATTAAGACAAAAACAGACATGGGCGTGTCTGAGACACTAGTTACATTATCAAATTAAGACAAAAACAGACATGGGCGTGTCTGAGACACTAGTTACATTATCAAATTAAGACAAAAACAGACATGGGCGTGTCTGAGACACTAGTTACATTATCAAATTAAGACAAAAACAGACATGGGCGTGTCTGAGACACTAGTTACATTATCAAATTAAGACAAAAAACAGACATGGGCGTGTCTGAGACACTAGTTACATTATCAAATTAAGACAAAAACAGACATGGGCGTGTCTGAGACACTAGTTACATATATCAAATTAAGACAAAAAAACAGACATGGGCGTGTCTGAGACACTAGTTACATTATCAAATTAAGACAAAAATTATCAGACATGGGCGTATCTGAGACACTAGATACATATCAAATTAAGACAAAAAACAACATGGGCGTGTCTGAGACACTAGTTACATTATCAAATTAAGACAAAAACAGACATGGGCGTGTCTGAGACACTAGTTACATTATCAAATTAAGACAAAAACAGACATGGGCGTGTCTGAGACACTAGATACATATCAAATTAAGACAAAAACAGACATGGGCGTGTCTGAGACACTAGTTACATTATCAAATTAAGACAAAAACAGACATGGGCGTGTCTGAGACACTAGTTACATATTATCAAATTAAGACAAAAAACATGGGCGTGTCTGAGACAGACATGGGCGTGTCTGAGACACAAATAAGACAAAAACAGACATGGGCGTGTCTGAGACATATCAAATTAAAACAAAAACAGACATGGGCGTGTCTGAGACACTAGTTACATTATCAAATTAAGACAAAAACAAAAACAGACATGGGCGTGTCTGAGACACTAGTTACATTATCAAATTAAGACAAAAACAGACATGGGCGTGTCTGAGACACTAGTTACATTATCAAATTAAGACAAAAACAGACATGGGCGTGTCTGAGACACTAGTTACATTATCAAATTAAGACAAAAAAAAACAGACATGGGCGTGTCTGAGACACTAGTTACATTATCAAATTAAGACAAAAACAGACATGGGCGTGTCTGAGACACTAGTTACATATTATCAAATTAAGACAAAAACAGACATGGGCGTGTCTGAGACACTAGTTACATTATCAAATTAAGACAAAAACAGACATGGGCGTGTCTGAGACACTAGTTACATTATCAAATTAAGACAAAACAGACATGGGCGTGTCTGAGACACTAGATACATATCAAATTAAGACAAAAAACAACATGGGCGTGTCTGAGACACTAGTTACATTATCAAATTAAGACAAAAACAGACATGGGCGTGTCTGAGACACTAGTTACATTATCAAATTAAGAAAAAAAAACAGACATGGGCGTGTCTGAGACACTAGTTACATTATCAAATTAAGACAAAAACAGACATGGGCGTGTCTGAGACACTAGTTACATTATCAAATTAAACAAAAACAGACATGGGCGTGTCTGAGACACTAGTTACATTATCAAATTAAGACAAAAACAGACATGGGCGTGTCTGAGACACTAGTTACATATTATCAAATTAAGACAAAAACAGACATGGGCGTGTCTGAGACACTAGTTACATTATCAAATTAAGACAAAAAACAGACATGGGCGTGTCTGAGACACTAGACACTAGTTACATTATCAAATTAAGACAAAAACAGACATGGGCGTGTCTGAGACACTAGTTACATTATCAAATTAAGACAAAAACAGACATGGGCGTGTCTGAGACACTAGTTACATTATCAAATTAAGACAAAAACAGACATGGGCGTGTCTGAGACACTAGTTACATTATCAAATTAAGACAAAAAAAATTAAGACAAAAACAGACATGGGCGTGTCTGAGACACTAGTTACATTATCAAATTAAGACAAAAACAGACATGGGCGTGTCTGAGACACTAGTTACATATTATCAAATTAAGACAAAAACAGACATGGGCGTGTCTGAGACACTAGTTACATTATCAAATTAAGACAAAAAACATGGGCAGACATGGGCGTGTCTGAGACACTAGTTACATATGTCTGAGACACTAGTTAAATTAAAATTAAGACAAAAACAGACATGGGCGTGTCTGAGACACTAGTTACATATTATCAAATTAAGACAAAAACAGACATGGGCGTGTCTGAGACACTAGTTACATTATCAAATTAAGACAAAAACAGACATGGGCGTGTCTGAGACACTAGTTACATTATCAAATTAAGACAAAAAAAACAGACATGGGCGTGTCTGAGACACTAGTTACATATTATCAAATTAAGACAAAAACAGACATGGGCGTGTCTGAGACACTAGTTAAGACAAAAACATATTATCAAATTAAGACAAAACATTATCAAATTAAGACAAAACAGACATGGGCAGACATGGGCGTGTCTGAGACACTAGTTACATTATCAAATTAAGACAAAAACAGACATGGGCGTGTCTGAGACACTAGTTACATTATCAAATTAAGACAAAAACAGACATGGGCGTGTCTGAGACACTAGTTACATTATCAAATTAAGACAAAAAAAAAGACATGGGCGTGTCTGAGACACTAGTTACATTATCAAATTAAGACAAAAACAGACATGGGCGTGTCTGAGACACTAGTTACATATTATCAAATTAAGACAAAAACAGACATGGGCGTGTCTGAGACACTAGTTACATTTATCAAATTAAGACAAAAACAGACATGGGCGTGTCTGAGACACTAGTTACATTATCAAATTAAGACAAAAAACAGACAGACATGGGCGTGTCTGAGACACTAGTTACATTATCAAATTAAGACAAAAACAGACATGGGCGTGTCTGAGACACTAGTTACATTATCAAATTAAGACAAAAACAGACATGGGCGTGTCTGAGACACTAGTTACATTATCAAATTAAGACAAAAACAGACATGGGGCGTGTCTGAGACACTAGTTACATTATCAAATTAAGACAAAAACAGACATGGGCGTGTCTGAGACACTAGTTACATTATCAAATTAAGACAAAAACATGGGCAGACATGGGCGTGTCTGAGACACTAGTTACATATTATCAAATTAAGACAAAAAACAGACATGGGCGTGTCTGAGACACTAGTTACATTATCAAATTAAGACAAAAACAGACATGGGCGTGTCTGAGACACTAGTTACATTATCAAATTAAGACAAAAACAGACATGGGCGTGTCTGAGACACTAGTTACATTATCAAATTAAGACAAAAAACAGACATGGGCGTGTCTGAGACACTAGTTACATTATCAAATTAAGACAAAAACAGACATGGGCGTGTCTGAGACACTAGTTACATTATCAAATTAAGACAAAAACAGACATGGGCGTGTCTGAGACACTAGTTACATTATCAAATTAAGACAAAAACAGACATGGGCGTGTCTGAGACACTAGTTACATTATCAAATTAAGACAAAAAAAGAGACATGGGCGTGTCTGAGACACTAGTTACATTATCAAAATTAAGACAAAAACAGACATGGGCGTGTCTGAGACACTAGTTAAAATTAAGACAAAAAACAAGACAAAACACTAGTTACATTATCAAATTAAGACAAAAACAGACATGGGCGTGTCTGAGACACTAGTTACATATTATCAAATTAAGACAAAAAACAGACATGGGCGTGTCTGAGACACTAGTTACATTATCAAATTAAGACAAAAACAGACATGGGCGTGTCTGAGACACTAGTTACATAGTTATTATCAAATTAAGACAAAAAACAGACATGGGCGAGTCTGAGACACTAGTTACATTTTATCAAATTAAGACAAAAACAGACATGGGCGTGTCTGAGACACTAGTTACATATTATCAAATTAAGACAAAAACAGACATGGGCGTGTCTGAGACACTAGTTACATTATCAAATTAAGACAAAAACAGACATGGGCGTGTCTGAGACACTAGTTACATTATCAAATTAAGACAAAAACAGACATGGGCGTGTCTGAGACACTAGTTACATTATCAAATTAAGACAAAAACAGACATGGGCGTGTCTGAGACACTAGTTACATTATCAAATTAAGACAAAAACAGACATGGGCGTGTCTGAGACACTAGTTACATATTATCAAATTAAGACAAAAACAGACATGGGCGTGTCTGAGACATATCAAATTAAGACAAAAACAGACATGGGCGTGTCTGAGACACTAGTTACATTATCAAATTAAGACAAAAAAAAACAGACATGGGCGTGTCTGAGACACTAGTTACATTATCAAATTAAGACAAAAAAAAAACAGACATGGGCGTGTCTGAGACACTAGTTACATTATCAAATTAAGACAAAAACAGACATGGGCGTGTCTGAGACACTAGTTACATTATCAAATTAAGACAAAAACAGACATGGGCGTGTCTGAGACACTAGTTACATTATCAAATTAAGACAAAAACAGACATGGGCGTGTCTGAGACACTAGTTACATTATCAAATTAAGACAAAAACAGACATGGGCGTGTCTGAGACACTAGTTACATTATCAAATTAAGACAAAAACAGACATGGGCGTGTCTGAGACACTAGTTACATTATCAAATTAAGACAAAAAAACAGACATGGGCGTGTCTGAGACACTAGTTACATTATCAAATTAAGACAAAAACAGACATGGGCGTGTCTGAGACACTAGTTACATTATCAAATTAAGACAAAAACAGACATGGGCGTGTCTGAGACACTAGTTACATTATCAAATTAAGACAAAAACAGACATGGGCGTGTCTGAGACACTAGTTACATTATCAAATTAAGACAAAAACAGACATGGGCGTGTCTGAGACACTAGTTACATTATCAAATTAAGACAAAAACAGACATGGGCGTGTCTGAGACATATCAAATTAAGACAAAAACAGACATGGGCGTGTCTGAGACACTAGTTAAATTATCAAATTAAGACAAAAACAGACATGGGCGTGTCTGAGACATATCAAATTAAAACAAAAAAAGAGACATGGGCGTGTCTGAGACACTAGTTACATATTATCAAATTAAGACAAAAAGACATGGGCAGACACTGGGCGTGTCTGAGACACTAGTTACATTATCAAATTAAGACAAAAACAGACATGGGCGTGTCTGAGACACTAGTTACATATAGAGACACTAGTTACATTATCAAATTAAGACAAAAACAGACATGGGCGTGTCTGAGACACTAGTTACATTATCAAATTAAGACAAAAACAGACATGGGCGTGTCTGAGACACTAGTTACATTATCAAATTAAGACAAAAACAGACATGGGCGTGTCTGAGACACTAGTTACATTATCAAATTAAGACAAAAAACAGACATGGGCGTGTCTGAGACACTAGTTACATTATCAAATTAAGACAAAAAACAGACATGGGCGTGTCTGAGACACTAGTTAATTAAGACAAAAACAGACATGGGCGTGTCAAATTAAGAAAAAAAAACAGACATGGGCGTGTCTGAGACACTAGTTACATTATCAAATTAAGACAAAAAAACAGACATGGGCGTGTCTGAGACACTAGTTACATTATCAAATTAAGACAAAAGTTACATTATCAAATTAAGACAAAAACAGACATGGGCGTGTCTGAGACACTAGTTACATTATCAAATTAAGACAAAAACAGACATGGGCGTGTCTGAGACACTAGTTACATTATCAAATTAAGACAAAAACAGACATGGGCGTGTCTGAGACACTAGTTACATTATCAAATTAAGACAAAAAACAGACATGGGCGTGTCTGAGACACTAGTTACATATTATCAAATTAAGACAAAAACAGACATGGGCGTGTCTGAGACACTAGTTACATTATCAAATTAAGACAAAAACAGACATGGGCGTGTCTGAGACACTAGTACATTATCATTAAAAACAAAAAAAAATTAGACATGGGCGTGTCTGAGACACTAGTTACATTATTAAATTAAGAATTAAGACAAAAACAGACATGGGCGTGTCTGAGACACTAGTTACATATTATCAAATTAAGACAAAAAGACAAAAAACAGACATGGGCGTGTCTGAGACACTAGTTACATTATCAAATTAAGACAAAAACAGACATGGGCGTGTCTGAGACACTAGTTACATTTATCAAATTAAGACAAAAAACAGACATGGGCGTGTCTGAGACACTAGTTACATTATCAAATTAAGACAAAAAAATTAGACATGGGCGTGTCTGAGACACTAGTTACATTATCAAATTAAGACAAAAAAACAGACATGGGCGTGTCTGAGACACTAGTTACATTATCAAATTAAGACAAAAAAGACAGACATGGGCGTGTCTGAGACACTAGTTACATTATCAAATTAAGACAAAAACAGACATGGGCGTGTCTGAGACACTAGTTACATTATCAAATTAAGACAAAAACAGACATGGGCGTGTCTGAGACACTAGATATATATCAGACATAGTAAGATCAAAAAGACAGACATGGGCGTGTCTGAGACACTAGTTACATTATCAAATTAAGACAAAAACAGACATGGGCGTGTCTGAGACACTAGTTACATTATCAAATTAAGACAAAAACAGACATGGGCGTGTCTGAGACACTAGTTACATATTATCAAATTAAGACAAAAACAGACATGGGCGTGTCTGAGACACTAGTTACATATTATCAAATTAAGACAAAAACAGACATGGGCGTGTCTGAGACACTAGTTACATTATCAAATTAAGACAAAAACAGACATGGGCGTGTCTGAGACACTAGTTACATTATCAAATTAAAGACAAAAAACAGACATGGGCGTGTCTGAGACACTAGTTACATTATCAAATTAAGACAAAAACAGACATGGGCGTGTCTGAGACACTAGTTACATTATCAAATTAAGACAAAAAACAGACATGGGCGTGTCTGAGACACTAGTTACATTATCAAATTAAGACAAAAACAGACATGGGCGTGTCTGAGACACTAGTTACATATTATCAAATTAAGACAAAAACAGACATGGGCGTGTCTGAGACACTAGTTACATTATCAAATTAAGACAAAAAATTAAGACAGACATGGGCGTGTCTGAGACACTAGTTACATTATCAAATTAAGACAAAAACAGACATGGGCGTGTCTGAGACATATCAAATTAAGACAAAAACAGACATGGGCGTGTCTGAGACACTAGTTACATTATCAAATTAAGACAAAAACAGACATGGGCGTGTCTGAGACACTAGTTACATTATCAAATTAAGACAAAAACAGACATGGGCGTGTCTGAGACACTAGTTACATTATCAAATTAAGACAAAAAACAACATGGGCGTGTCTGAGACACTAGTTACATTATCAAATTAAGACAAAAACAGACATGGGCGTGTCTGAGACACTAGTTACATTATCAAATTAAGACAAAAACAGACATGGGCGTGTCTGAGACACTAGTTACATTATCAAATTAAGACAAAAACAGACATGGGCGTGTCTGAGACACTAGTTACATTATCAAATTAAGACAAAAACAGACATGGGCGTGTCTGAGACACTAGTTACATTATCAAATTAAGACAAAAAACAGACATGGGCGTGTCTGAGACACTAGTTACATTATCAAATTAAGACAAAAACAGACATGGGCGTGTCTGAGACACTAGTTACATATTATCAAATTAAGACAAAAACAGACATGGGCGTGTCTGAGACACTAGTTACATTATCAAATTAAGACAAATCAAATAAAGACAAAAAAACAGACATGGGCGTGTCTGAGACACTAGTTACATATTATCAAATTAAGACAAAAACAGACATGGGCGTGTCTGAGACACTAGTTACATTATCAAATTAAGACAAAAAACAGACATGGGCGTGTCTGAGACACTAGTTACATTATCAAATTAAGACAAAAAACAGACATGGGCGTGTCTGAGACACTAGTTACATTATCAAATTAAGACAAAAACAGACATGGGCGTGTCTGAGACACTAGTTACATTATCAAATTAAGACAAAAACAGACATGGGCGTGTCTGAGACACTAGTTACATTATCAAATTAAGACAAAATGACATGGGCGTGTCTGAGACACTAGTTACATTATCAAATTAAGACAAATTGTCTGAGACAAAATCACAGACATGGGCGTGTCTGAGACACTAGTTACATTATCAAATTAAGACAAAAACAGACATGGGCGTGTCTGAGACACTAGTTACATAGTTATTATCAAATTAAGACAAAAAAACAGACATGGGCGTGTCTGAGACACTAGTTACATTATCAAATTAAGACAAAAACAGACATGGGCGTGTCTGAGACACTAGTTACATTATCAAATTAAACAAATTAAAACAAAACACAAAAATTAAGACAAAAACAGACATGGGCGTGTCTGAGACACTAGTTACATTATCAAATTAAGACAAAAACAGACATGGGCGTGTCTGAGACATATCAAATTAAAACAAAAACAGACATGGGCGTGTCTGAGACATATCAAATTAAGACAAAAACAGACATGGGCGTGTCTGAGACACTAGTTACATATTATCAAATTAAGACAAAAACAGACATGGGCGTGTCTGAGACACTAGTTACATTATCAAATTAAGACAAAAACAGACATGGGCGTGTCTGAGACACTAGTTACATTATCAAATTAAGACAAAAACAGACATGGGCGTGTCTGAGACACTAGTTACATTATCAAATTAAGACAAAAACAGACATGGGCGTGTCTGAGACACTAGTTACATTATCAAATTAAGACAAAAACAGACATGGGCGTGTCTGAGACACTAGTTACATTATCAAATTAAGACAAAAACAGACATGGGCGTGTCTGAGACACTAGTTACATATTATCAAATTAAGACAAAAACAGACATGGGCGTGTCTGAGACACTAGTTACATTATCAAATTAAGACAAAAAACAGACATGGGCGTGTCTGAGACACTAGTTACATAAACAGACATGGGCGTGTCTGAGACACTAGTTACATTATCAAATTAAGACAAAAACAGACATGGGCGTGTCTGAGACACTAGTTACATTATCAAATTAAGACAAAAACAGACATGGGCGTGTCTGAGACACTAGTTACATTATCAAATTAAGACAAAAACAGACATGGGCGTGTCTGAGATATATCAAATTAAAACAAAAACTAGTCTGAGACATAGTTATCAAATTAAGACAAAAACAGACATGGGCGTGTCTGAGACACTAGTTACATTATCAAATTAAGACAAAAAACAGACATGGGCGTGTCTGAGACACTAGTTACATTATCAAATTAAGACAAAAACAGACATGGGCGTGTCTGAGATATATCAAATTAAGACAAAAACAGACATGGGCGTGTCTGAGACACTAGTTACATTATCAAATTAAGACAAAAACAGACATGGGCGTGTCTGAGACACTAGTTACATTATCAAATTAAGACAAAAAAAAAACAGACATGGGCGTGTCTGAGACACTAGTTACATTATCAAATTAAGACAAAAAGACATGGGCATGTCTGGACACTGTCACTAGTGATCAAATTAAGACAAAAACAGACATGGGCGTGTCTGAGACACTAGTTACATTATCAAATTAAGACAAAAACAGACATGGGCGTGTCTGAGACACTAGTTACATTATCAAATTAAGACAAAAACAGACATGGGCGTGTCTGAGACACTTACAGTTAAAACAGACATGGGCGTGTCTGAGACACTAGTTACATTATCAAATTAAGACAAAAACAGACATGGGCGTGTCTGAGACACTAGTTACATTATCAAATTAAGACAAAAAAAAAAACAGACATGGGCGTGTCTGAGACACTAGTTACATTATCAAATTAAGACAAAAAGAGACATGGGCGTGTCTGAGACATATCAAATTAAGACAAAAACAGACATGGGCGTGTCTGAGACACTAGTTACATTATCAAATTAAGACAAAAACAGACATGGGCGTGTCTGAGACACTAGTTACATTATCAAATTAAGACAAAAACAGACATGGGCGTGTCTGAGACACTAGTTACATTATCAAATTAAGACAAAAAATCAAATTAGACATGGGCGTGTCTGAGACACTAGTTACATTATCAAATTAAGACAAAAACAGACATGGGCGTGTCTGAGACACTAGTTACAAAATTAAGACAAAAACAGACATGGGCGTGTCTGAGACACTAGTTACATATTATCAAATTAAGACAAAAAACAGACATGGGCGTGTCTGAGACACTAGTTACATTATCAAATTAAGACAAAAACAGACATGGGCGTGTCTGAGACATATCAAATTAAAACAAAAACAGACATCGGCGTGTCTGAGACACTAGTTAGACATAGTTTATCAAATTAAGACAAAAACAGACATGGGCGTGTCTGAGACACTAGTTACATTATCAAATTAAGACAAAAAACAGACATGGGCGTGTCTGAGACACTAGTTACATTATCAAATTAAGACAAAAAACAGACATGGGCGTGTCTGAGACACTAGTTACATTATCAAATTAAGACAAAAACAGACATGGGCGTGTCTGAGACACTAGTTACATTATCAAATTAAGACAAAAACAGACATGGGCGTGTCTGAGACACTAGTTACATTTATCAAATTAAGACAAAAACAGACATGGGCGTGTCTGAGACACTAGTTACATTATCAAATTAAGACAAAAAACAGACATGGGCGTGTCTGAGACACTAGTTACATTATCAAATTAAGACAAAAAACAGACATGGGCGTGTCTGAGACACTAGTTACATTATCAAATTAAGACAAAAATTAAGACAAAAACAGACATGGGCGTGTCTGAGACACTAGTTACATTTATCAAATTAAGACAAAAACAGACATGGGCGTGTCTGAGACACTAGTTACATTATCAAATTAAGACAAAAACAGACATGGGCGTGTCTGAGACACTAGTTACATTATCAAATTAAGACAAAAACAGACATGGCGTGTCTGAGACACTAGTTACATTATCAAATTAAGACAAAAACAGACATGGGCGTGTCTGAGACACTAGTTACATTATCAAATTAAGACAAAAACAGAGACATGGGCGTGTCTGAGACACTAGTTACATTATCAAATTAAGACAAAAAACAGACATGGGCGTGTCTGAGACACTAGTTACATTATCAAATTAAGACAAAAACAGACATGGGCGTGTCTGAGACACTAGTTACATTATCAAATTAAGACAAAAACAGACATGGGCGTGTCTGAGACACTAGTTACATTATCAAATTAAGACAAAAAAACAGACATGGGCGTGTCTGAGACACTAGTTAGACATAGTTATCAAATTAAGACAAAAACAGACATGGGCGTGTCTGAGACACTAGTTACATTATCAAATTAAGACAAAAACAGACATGGGCGTGTCTGAGACACTAGTTACATTATCAAATTAAGACAAAAAACAGACATGGGCGTGTCTGAGACACTAGTTACATTATCAAATTAAGACAAAAACAGACAAAAACAGACATGGGCGTGTCTGAGACACTAGTTACATATTATCAAATTAAGACAAAAACAGACATGGGCGTGTCTGAGACACTAGTTAAGTTATCAAATTAAGACAAAAACAGACATGGGCGTGTCTGAGACATATCAAATTAAGACAAAAACAGACATGGGCGTGTCTGAGACACTAGTTACATATTATCAAATTAAGACAAAAAGACATGGGCGTGTCTGAGACACAGACATGGGCGTGTCTGAGACACTAGTTACATATTATCAAATTAAGACAAAAACAGACATGGGCGTGTCTGAGACACTAGTTACATTATCAAATTAAGACAAAAACAGACATGGGCGTGTCTGAGACACTAGTTACATTATCAAATTAAGACAAAAAAAACAGACATGGGCGTGTCTGAGACACTAGTTACATTATCAAATTAAGACAAAAACAGACATGGGCGTGTCTGAGACATATCAAATTAAGACAAAAACAGACATGGGCGTGTCTGAGACACTAGTTACATTATCAAATTAAGACAAAAACAGACATGGGCGTGTCTGAGACACTAGTTAAATTATCAAATTAAGACAAAAACAGACATGGGCGTGTCTGAGACACTAGTTACATTATCAAATTAAGACAAAAACAGACATGGGCGTGTCTGAGACACTAAGTTACATAGTTATCAAATTAAGACAAAAACAGACATGGGCGTGTCTGAGACACTAGTTACATTATCAAATTAAGACAAAAACAGACATGGGCGTGTCTGAGACACTAGTTACATTATCAAATTAAGACAAAAAAAGACATGGGCGTGTCAGACATGGGCGTGTCTGAGACACTAGTTACATTATCAAATTAAGACAAAAACAGACATGGGCGTGTCTGAGACACTAGTTACATATTATCAAATTAAGACAAAAACAGACATGGGCGTGTCTGAGACACTAGTTACATTATCAAATTAAGACAAAAACAGACATGGGCGTGTCTGAGACACTAGTTACATTATCAAATTAAGACAAAAAACAGACATGGGCGTGTCTGAGACACTAGTTACATTATCAAATTAAGACAAAAACAGACATGGGCGTGTCTGAGACACTAGTTACATTATCAAATTAAGACAAAAACAGACATGGGCGTGTCTGAGACACTAGTTACAAATTAAGACAAAAAAACAGACATGGGCGTGTCTGAGACACTAGTTACATTATCAAATTAAGACAAAAACAGACATGGGCGTGTCTGAGACACTAGTTAATTTATCAAATTAAGACAAAAACAGACATGGGCGTGTCTGAGACACTAGTTACATTATCAAATTAAGACAAAAACAGACATGGGCGTGTCTGAGACACTAGTTACATTATCAAATTAAGACAAAAACAGAGACATGGGCGTGTCTGAGACACTAGTTACATTTATCAAATTAAGACAAAAACAGACATGGGCGTGTCTGAGACACTAGTTACATAGTTATCAAATTAAGACAAAAACAGACATGGGCGTGTCTGAGACACTAGTTACATTATCAAATTAAGACAAAAACAGACATGGGCGTGTCTGAGACACTAGTTACATTATCAAATTAAGACAAAAACAGACATGGGCGTGTCTGAGACACTAGTTACATTATCAAATTAAGACAAAAAACAGACATGGGCGTGTCTGAGACAGACATGGGCGTGTCTGAGACACTAGTTACATATTATCAAATTAAGACAAAAAAACAGACATGGGCGTGTCTGAGACACTAGTTACATTATCAAATTAAGACAAAAAAAAACAGACATGGGCGTGTCTGAGACACTAGTTACATTATTAAGACAAAAAAGTTACAACATGGACATGGGCGTGTCTGAGACACTAGTTACATTATCAAATTAAGACAAAAACAGACATGGGCGTGTCTGAGACACTAGTTACATTATCAAATTAAGACAAAAACAGACATGGGCGTGTCTGAGACACTAGTTACATTATCAAATTAAGACAAAAACAGACATGGGCGTGTCTGAGACACTAGTTACATTATCAAATTAAGACAAAAAAACAGACATGGGCGTGTCTGAGACACTAGTTACATTATCAAATTAAGACAAAAACAGACATGGGCGTGTCTGAGACACTAGTTACATATTATCAAATTAAGACAAAAACAGACATGGGCGTGTCTGAGACACTAGTTACATTATCAAATTAAGACAAAAACAGACATGGAGACACTAGTTACATGACATGGGCGTGTCTGAGACACTAGTTACATTATCAAATTAAGACAAAAACAGACATGGGCGTGTCTGAGACACTAGTTACATTATCAAATTAAGACAAAAAGACAGACATGGGCGTGTCTGAGACACTAGATACATATCAAATTAAGACAAAAACAGACATGGGCGTGTCTGAGACACTAGTTACATATTATCAAATTAAGACAAAAACAGACATGGGCGTGTCTGAGACACTAGTTACATTATCAAATTAAGACAAAAACAGACATGGGCGTGTCTGAGACACTAGTTACATATTATCAAATTAAGACAAAAACAGACATGGGCGTGTCTGAGACACTAGTTACATATTATCAAATTAAGACAAAAACAGACATGGGCGTGTCTGAGACACTAGTTACATATTATCAAATTAAGACAAAAACAGACATGGGCGTGTCTGAGACACTAGTTACATTATCAAATTAAGACAAAAACAGACATGGGCGTGTCTGAGACACTAGTTACATTATCAAATTAAGACAAAAACAGACATGGGCGTGTCTGAGACACTAGTTACAATTCAAATTAAGACAAAAACAGACATGGGCGTGTCTGAGACACTAGTTACATTATCAAAATTAAGACAAAAACAGACATGGGCGTGTCTGAGACACTAGTTACATTATCAAATTAACACTACAAAAAAATTAAGAGACATGGGCGTGTCTGAGACACTAGTTACATTATCAAATTAAGACAAAAACAGACATGGGCGTGTCTGAGACACTAGTTACATTATCAAATTAAGACAAAAAGACATGGGCGTGTCTGAGACACTAGTTACATTATCAAATTAAGACAAAAACAGACATGGGCGTGTCTGAGACACTAGTTACATTATCAAATTAAGACAAAAACAGACATGGGCGTGTCTGAGACACTAGTTACATTATCAAATTAAGACAAAAACAGACATGGGCGTGTCTGAGACACTAGTTACATATTATCAAATTAAGACAAAAACAGACATGGGCGTGTCTGAGACACTAGTTACATTATCAAATTAAGACAAAAACAGACATGGGCGTGTCTGAGACACTAGTTACATTATCAAATTAAGACAAAAACAGACATGGGCGTGTCTGAGACACTAGTTACATTATCAAATTAAGACAAAAAGACATGGGCGTGTCTGAGACACTAGACATAGGCGTGTCTGAGACATATCAAATTAAAACAAAAACAGACATGGGCGTGTCTGAGACACTAGTTACATTATCAAATTAAGACAAAAACAGACATGGGCGTGTCTGAGACACTAGTTACATTATCAAATTAAGACAAAAACAGACATGGGCGTGTCTGAGACACTAGTTACATTATCAAATTAAGACAAAAACAGACATGGGCGTGTCTGAGACACTAGTTACATTATCAAATTAAGACAAAAACAGACATGGGCGTGTCTGAGACACTAGTTACATTATCAAATTAAGACAAAAACAGACATGGGCGTGTCTGAGACACTAGTTACATTATCAAATTAAGACAAAAACAGACATGGGCGTGTCTGAGACACTAGTTAAATGGGCGTATCAACATTAAAAAATTAACACTAGACAAAAAATTAAGACAAAAACACATGGGCGTGTCTGAGACACTAGTTACATATATCAAATTAAGACAAAAAACAGACATGGGCGTGTCTGAGACACTAGTTACATATATCAAATTAAGACAAAAACAGACATGGGCGTGTCTGAGACACTAGTTACATTATCAAATTAAGACAAAAACAGACATGGGCGTGTCTGAGACACTAGTTACATTATCAAATTAAGACAAAAACAGACATGGGCGTGTCTGAGACACTAGTTACATTATCAAATTAAGACAAAAAAAGACAGACATGGGCGTGTCTGAGACATATCAAATTAAAACAAAAACAGACATCGGCGTGTCTGAGACACTAGTTAGATTATCAAATTAAGACAAAAACAGACATGGGCGTGTCTGAGATATATCAAATTAAAACAAAAACAGACATGGGCGTGTCTGAGACACTAGTTACATTATCAAATTAAGACAAAAACAGACATGGGCGTGTCTGAGACACTAGTTACATTATCAAATTAAGACAAAAACAGACATGGGCGTGTCTGAGACACTAGTTACATTATCAAATTAAGACAAAAAGACAAAAAAACAGACATGGGCGTGTCTGAGACACTAGTTACATTTATCAAATTAAGACAAAAACAGACATGGGCGTGTCTGAGACACTAGTTACATTATCAAATTAAGACAAAAACAGACATGGGCGTGTCTGAGACACTAGTTACATTATCAAATTAAGACAAAAACAGACATGGGCGTGTCTGAGACACTAGTTACATTATCAAATTAAGACAAAAAACAGACATGGGCGTGTCTGAGACACTAGTTACATTATCAAATTAAGACAAAAACAGACATGGGCGTGTCTGAGACACTAGTTACATTATCAAATTAAGACAAAAACAGACATGGGCGTGTCTGAGACACTAGTTACATTATCAAATTAAGACAAAAACAGACATGGGCGTGTCTGAGACACTAGTTACATTATCAAATTAAGACAAAAACAGACATGGGCGTGTCTGAGACACTAGTTACATAGTTATCAAATTAAGACAAAAAACAGACATGGGCGTGTCTGAGACACTAGTTACATATTATCAAATTAAGACAAAAACAGACATGGGCGTGTCTGAGACACTAGTTACATTTATCAAATTAAGACAAAAACAGACATGGGCGTGTCTGAGACACTAGTTACATATGGGCGTATCAAATTAAGACAAAAAGACAAAAACAGACATGGGCGTGTCTGAGACACTAGTTACATTATCAAATTAAGACAAAAACAGACATGGGCGTGTCTGAGACACTAGTTACATTATCAAATTAAGACAAAAACAGACATGGGCGTGTCTGAGACACTAGTTACATTATCAAATTAAGACAAAAAACAGACATGGGCGTGTCTGAGACACTAGTTACATTATCAAATTAAGACAAAAACAGACATGGGCGTGTCTGAGACACTAGTTACATTATCAAATTAAGACAAAAACAGACATGGGCGTGTCTGAGACACTAGTTACATTATCAAATTAAGACAAAAACAGACATGGGCGTGTCTGAGACACTAGTTACATTATCAAATTAAGACAAAAACAGACATGGGCGTGTCTGAGACACTAGTTACATTATCAAATTAAGACAAAAACAGACATGGGCGTGTCTGAGACACTAGTTACATTATCAAATTAAGACAAAAACAGACATGGGCGTGTCTGAGACACTAGTTACATTATCAAATTAAGACAAAAACAGACATGGGCGTGTCTGAGACACTAGTTACATTATCAAATTAAGACAAAAACAGACATGGGCGTGTCTGAGACACTAGTTACATATTATCAAATTAAGACAAAAACAGACATGGGCGTGTCTGAGACACTAGTTACATTATCAAATTAAGAAAAAAAAACAGACATGGGCGTGTCTGAGACACTAGTTACATTATCAAATTAAGACAAAAACAGACATGGGCGTGTCTGAGACACTAGTTACATTATCAAATTAAGACAAAAACAGACATGGGCGTGTCTGAGACACTAGTTACATTATCAAATTAAGACAAAAACAGACATGGGCGTGTCTGAGATATATCAAATTAAGACAAAAACAGACATGGGCGTGTCTGAGACACTAGTTACATTATCAAATTAAGACAAAAACAGACATGGGCGTGTCTGAGACACTAGTTACATTATCAAATTAAGACAAAAACAGACATGGGCGTGTCTGAGACACTAGTTACATTATCAAATTAAGACAAAAAAAAACAGACATGGGCGTGTCTGAGACACTAGTTACATTATCAAATTAAGACAAAAAGACAGACATGGGCGTGTCTGAGACACTAGTTACATATTATCAAACTAAGACAAAACAGACATGGGCGTGTCTGAGACACTAGTTACATATTATCAAATTAAGACAAAAACAGACATGGGCGTGTCTGAGACACTAGTTACATATATCAAATTAAGACAAAAACAGACATGGGCGTGTCTGAGACACTAGTTACATTATCAAATTAAGACAAAAACAGACATGGGCGTGTCTGAGACACTAGTTACATTATCAAATTAAGACAAAAATTAAGACAGACATGGGCGTGTCTGAGACACTAGTTACATTATCAAATTAAGACAAAAACAGACATGGGCGTGTCTGAGACACTAGTTACATTATCAAATTAAGACAAAAAACAACATGGGCGTGTCTGAGACACTAGTTACATTTATCAAATTAAGACAAAAAAAAACAGACATGGGCGTGTCTGAGACACTAGTTACATATTATCAAATTAAGACAAAAACAGACATGGGCGTGTCTGAGACACTAGTTACATTATCAAATTAAGACAAAAACAGACATGGGCGTGTCTGAGACATATCAAATTAAGACAAAAACAGACATGGGCGTGTCTGAGACACTAGTTATTATCAAATTAAGACAAAAACAGACATGGGCGTGTCTGAGACACTAGTTACATTATCAAATTAAGACAAAAAAAAACAGACATGGGCGTGTCTGAGACACTAGTTACATAGTTATTATCAAATTAAGACAAAAACAGACATGGGCGTGTCTGAGACACTAGTTACATTATCAAATAGTAAGATCAAATTAAGACAAAAACAGACATGGGCGTGTCTGAGACACTAGTTACATTATCAAATTAAGACAAAAACAGACATGGGCGTGTCTGAGACACTACATTGTCTGAGACATAGTTACATTATCAAATTAAGACAAAAACAGACATGGGCGTGTCTGAGACACTAGTTACATATATCAAATTAAGACAAAAAAAAAACAGACATGGGCGTGTCTGAGACACTAGTTACATTATCAAATTAAGACAAAAACAGACATGGGCGTGTCTGAGACACTAGTTACATTATCAAATTAAGACAAAAAACAGACATGGGCGTGTCTGAGACACTAGTTACATATTATCAAATTAAGACAAAAACAGACATGGGCGTGTCTGAGACACTAGTTACATTATCAAATTAAGACAAAACAGACATGGGCGTGTCTGAGACACTAGTTACATATTATCAAATTAAGACAAAAAAATTAAGACAGACATGGGCGTGTCTGAGACACTAGTTACATTATCAAATTAAGACAAAAACAGACATGGGCGTGTCTGAGACACTAGTTCTGAGACACTAGTTATTATCAAATTAAGACAAAAACAGACATGGGCGTGTCTGAGACACTAGTTACATTATCAAATTAAGACAAAAACAGACATGGGCGTGTCTGAGACACTAGTTACATTATCAAATTAAGACAAAAACAGACATGGGCGTGTCTGAGACACTAGTTACATATAGACATGGGCGTGTCTGAGACATATCAAATTAAAACAAAAACAGACATCGGCGTGTCTGAGACACTAGTTAAATTATCAAATTAAGACAAAAACAGACATGGGCGTGTCTGAGACACTAGTTACATATTATCAAATTAAGACAAAAATTAAGACAAAAAAACAGACATGGGCGTGTCTGAGACACTAGTTACATTATCAAATTAAGACAAAAAACAGACATGGGCGTGTCTGAGACACTAGTTACATTATCAAATTAAGACAAAAACAGACATGGGCGTGTCTGAGACACTAGTTACATTATCAAATTAAGACAAAAACAGACATGGGCAGACATGGGCGTGTCTGAGACACTAGTTACATTATCAAATTAAGACAAAAACAGACATGGGCGTGTCTGAGACACTAGTTACATTATCAAATTAAGACAAAAAACAGACATGGGCGTGTCTGAGACACTAGTTACATTATCAAATTAAGACAAAAACAGACATGGGCGTGTCTGAGACACTAGTTACATTATCAAATTAAGACAAAAACAGACATGGGCGTGTCTGAGACACTAGTTAAGTTATCAAATTAAGACAAAAACAGACATGGGCGTGTCTGAGACACTAGTTACATTATCAAATTAAGACAAAAACAGACATGGGCGTGTCTGAGACACTAGTTACATTTATCAAATTAAGACAAAAAGACATGGGCGTGTCTGAGACACTAGTTACATTATTAAAACTAAGACAAAAACAGACATGGGCGTGTCTGAGACACTAGATACATATCAAATTAAGACAAAAAACAGACATGGGCGTGTCTGAGACACTAGTTACATTATCAAATTAAGACAAAAACAGACATGGGTGTGTCTGAGACACTAGTTACATTATCAAATTAAGACAAAAAAGAGACATGGGCGTGTCTGAGACACTAGTTACATTATCAAATTAAGACAAAAACAGACATGGGCGTGTCTGAGACACTAGTTACATTATCAAATTAAGACAAAAACAGACATGGGCGTGTCTGAGACACTAGTTACATTATCAAATTAAGACAAAAACAGACATGGGCGTGTCTGAGACACTAGTTACATTATCAAATTAAGACAAAAACAGACATGGGCGTGTCTGAGACACTAGTTACATTATCAAATTAAGACAAAAAAAAACAGACATGGGCGTGTCTGAGACACTAGTTACATTATCAAATTAAGACAAAAACAGACATGGGTGTCTGAGTGTCTGAGACACTAGTTACATTATCAAATTAAGAAAAAAAACAGACATGGGCGTGTCTGAGACACTAGTTACATTATCAAATTAAGACAAAAACAGACATGGGCGTGTCTGAGACACTAGTTACATTATCAAATTAAGACAAAAACAGACATGGGCGTGTCTGAGACACTAGTTACATTATCAAATTAAGAAACAGACATGGGCGTGTCTGAGACACTAGTCTACATTAAAATTAAGACAAAAATCATGGGCGTGTCTAAGACAAAAAGTTACATGGGCGTGTCTGAGACACTATCAAATTAAAACAAAACAGACATGGGCGTGTCTGAGACACTAGTTACATTATCAAATTAAGACAAAAACAGACATGGGCGTGTCTGAGACACTAGTTACATTATCAAATTAAGACAAAAACAGACATGGGCGTGTCTGAGACACTAGTTACATTATCAAATTAAGACAAAAATTATCAAATTAGACATGGGCGTGTCTGAGACACTAGTTACATTATCAAATTAAGACAAAAACAGACATGGGCGTGTCTGAGACACTAGTTACATTATCAAATTAAGACAAAAACAGACATGGGCGTGTCTGAGACACTAGTTACATTATCAAATTAAGACAAAAAGAGACATGGGCGTGTCTGAGACACATCAAATTAAAACAAAACAGACATCGGCGTGTCTGAGACACTAGTTAAATTATCAAATTAAGACAAAAACAGACATGGGCGTGTCTGAGACACTAGTTACATTATCAAATTAAGACAAAAACAGACATGGGCGTGTCTGAGACACTAGTTAAATTATCAAATTAAGACAAAAACAGACATGGGCGTGTCTGAGACACTAGTTACATTATCAAATTAAGACAAAAACAGACATGGGCGTGTCTGAGACACTAGTTACATTTATCAAATTAAGACAAAAACAGACATGGGCGTGTCTGAGACACTAGTTACATTATCAAATTAAGACAAAAAAGACAGACATGGGCGTGTCTGAGACACTAGTTACATTTATCAAATTAAGACAAAAACAGACATGGGCGTGTCTGAGACACTAGTTACATTATCAAATTAAGACAAAAACAGACATGGGCGTGTCTGAGACACTAGTTACATTTATCAAATTAAGACAAAAAACAGACATGGGCGTGTCTGAGACACTAGTTACATTTATTATCAAATTAAGACAAAAACAGACATGGGCGTGTCTGAGATATATCAAATTAAGACAAAAACAGACATGGGCGTGTCTGAGACACTAGTTACATTATCAAATTAAGACAAAAACAGACATGGGCGTGTCTGAGACACTAGTTACATTATCAAATTAAGACAAAACAGACATGGGCGTGTCTGAGACACTAGTTACATTATCAAATTAAGACAAAAAAGACAGACATGGGCGTGTCTGAGACACTAGTTACATTATCAAATTAAGACAAAAAAGACATGGGCGTGTCTGAGACAGACATGGGCGTGTCTGAGACACTAGTCTAGACACTATTACATATCAAATTAAGACAAAAACAGACATGGGCGTGTCTGAGACACTAGTTACATTATCAAATTAAGACAAAAACAGACATGGGCGTGTCTGAGACACTAGTTACATTATCAAATTAAGACAAAAAACAGACAGACATGGGCGTGTCTGAGACACTAGTTACATTATCAAAAAAAAACAGACATTAAGACAAAAAGACAAAAACAGACATGGGCGTGTCTGAGACACTAGTTACATTATCAAATTAAGACAAAAAACAGACATGGGCGTGTCTGAGACACTAGTTACATATTATCAAATTAAGACAAAAAAACAGACATGGGCGTGTCTGAGACACTAGTTACATTATCAAATTAAGACAAAAACAGACATGGGCGTGTCTGAGACACTAGTTACATTATCAAATTAAGACAAAAACAGACATGGGCGTGTCTGAGACACTAGTTACATTATCAAATTAAGACAAAAACAGACATGGGCGTGTCTGAGACACTAGTTACATTATCAAATTAAGACAAAAACAGACATGGGCGTGTCTGAGACACTAGTTACATTTATCAAATTAAGACAAAAACAGACATGGGCGTGTCTGAGACACTAGTTACATTATCAAATTAAGACAAAAACAGACATGGGCGTGTCTGAGACACTAGTTACATTTATCAAATTAAGACAAAAAAAGACAGACATGGGCGTGTCTGAGACACTAGTTAATTCATTAAAACAAATTAAGACAAAAATTAAGACAAAAACAGACATGGGCGTGTCTGAGACACTAGTTACATTATCAAATTAAGACAAAAAAAAACAGACATGGGACATGTGTGTCTGAGACACTAGTTACATTATCAAATTAAGACAAAAACAGACATGGGCGTGTCTGAGACACTAGTTACATTATCAAATTAAGACAAAAACAGACATGGGCGTGTCTGAGACACTAGTTATTATCAAATTAAGACAAAAACAGACATGGGCGTCAGACATAGTAATTACAAAAAGACAAAAACAGACATGGGCGTGTCTGAGACACTAGTTACATATTATCAAATTAAGACAAAAACAGACATGGGCGTGTCTGAGACACTAGTTACATTATCAAATTAAGACAAAAACAGACATGGGCGTGTCTGAGACACTAGTTACATTATCAAATTAAGACAAAAACAGACATGGGCGTGTCTGAGACATATCAAATTAAAACAAAAACAGACATCGGCGTGTCTGAGACACTAGTTAAGACATGGGCGTGTCTGAGACACTAGTTACAAAAATTAAGACAAAAACAGACATGGGCGTGTCTGAGACACTAGTTACATTATCAAATTAAGACAAAAACAGACATGGGCGTGTCTGAGACACTAGTTACATTATCAAATTAAGACAAAAACAGACATGGGCGTGTCTGAGACACTAGTTACATTATCAAATTAAGACAAAAACAGACATGGGCGTGTCTGAGACACTAGTTACATTATCAAATTAAGAAAAAAAAACAGACATGGGCGTGTCTGAGACACTAGTTACATATCATTAAGACAAATTAAGACACTAGTTAAATCAAATTAAGACAAAAAACAGACATGGGCGTGTCTGAGACACTAGTTACATTATCAAATTAAGACAAAAACAGACATGGGCGTGTCTGAGACACTAGTTACATATTATAAAATTAAGACAAAAACAGACATGGGCGTGTCTGAGACACTAGTTACATATTATCAAATTAAGACAAAAACAGACATGGGCGTGTCTGAGACACTAGTTACATATATCAAATTAAGACAAAAACAGACATGGGCGTGTCTGAGACACTAGTTACATTATCAAATTAAGACAAAAAAAAACAGACATGGGCGTGTCTGAGACACTAGTTACATTATCAAATTAAGACAAAAACAGACATGGGCGTGTCTGAGACACTAGTTACATATTATCAAATTAAGACAAAAACAGACATGGGCGTGTCTGAGACACTAGTTACATATTATCAAATTAAGACAAAAACAGACATGGGCAGACATGGGCGTAGTTGAGACACTACATGGGCGTGTAGACATAGTTATCAAATTAAGACAAAAACAGACATGGGCGTGTCTGAGACACTAGTTACATTATCAAATTAAGACAAAAACAGACATGGGCGTGTCTGAGACACTAGTTACATTATCAAATTAAGACAAAAACAGACATGGGCGTGTCTGAGACACTAGTTACATTATCAAATTAAGACAAAAACAGACATGGGCGTGTCTGAGACACTAGTTACATTATCAAATTAAGACAAAAACAGACATGGGCGTGTCTGAGACACTAGATACATATCAAATTAAGACAAAAAACAACATGGGCGTGTCTGAGACACTAGTTACATATCATTAAGACAAATTAAGACAAAAACAGACATGGGCGTGTCTGAGACACTAGTTACATTATCAAATTAAGACAAAAACAGACATGGGCGTGTCTGAGACACTAGTTACATTATCAAATTAAGACAAAAACAGACATGGGCGTGTCTGAGACACTAGTTAATTTAAGACATTAAGACAAAAACAGACATGGGCGTGTCTGAGACACTAGTTACATTATCAAATTAAGACAAAAACAGACATGGGCGTGTCTGAGACACTAGTTACATTATCAAATTAAGACAAAAACAGACATGGGCGTGTCTGAGACACTAGTTACATTATCAAATTAAGACAAAAACAGACATGGGCGTGTCTGAGACACTAGTTACATTATCAAATTAAGACAAAAACAGACATGGGCGTGTCTGAGACACTAGTTACATTTATCAAATTAAGACAAAAACAGACATGGGCGTGTCTGAGACACTAGTTACATTATCAAATTAAGACAAAAACAGACATGGGCGTGTCTGAGACACTAGTTACATTATCAAATTAAGACAAAAACAGACATGGGCGTGTCTGAGACACTAGTTACATTATCAAATTAAGACAAAAACAGACATGGGCGTGTCTGAGACACTAGTTACATTATCAAATTAAGACAAAAACAGACATGGGCGTGTCTGAGACACTAGTTACATTATCAAATTAAGACAAAAACAGACATGGGCGTGTCTGAGACACTAGTTACATTATCAAATTAAGACAAAAAACAGACATGGGCGTGTCTGAGACACTAGTTACATTATCAAATTAAGACAAAAACAGACATGGGCGTGTCTGAGACACTAGTTACATTATCAAATTAAGACAAAAAAACAGACATGGGCGTGTCTGAGACACTAGTTACATTATCAAATTAAGACAAAAAAATTAAGACAGACATGGGCGTGTCTGAGACACTAGTTACATTATCAAATTAAGACAAAAAGACATGGGCGTGTCTGAGACACTAGTTACATTATCAAATTAAGACAAAAACAGACATGGGCGTGTCTGAGACACTAGTTACATTATCAAATTAAGACAAAAACAGACATGGGCGTGTCTGAGACACTAGTTACATTATCAAATTAAGACAAAAACAGACATGGGCGTGTCTGAGACACTAGTTACATTATCAAATTAAGACAAAAACAGACATGGGCGTGTCTGAGACACTAGTTACATTATCAAATAAAATTAAGACAAAAACAGACATGGGCGTGTCTGAGACACTAGTTACATTATCAAATTAAGACAAAAACAGACATGGGCGTGTCTGAGACACTAGTTACATTGGGCGTGTCAAATTAAGACAAAAAAACAGACATGGGCGTGTCTGAGACACTAGTTACATTATCAAATTAAGACAAAAACAGACATGGGCGTGTCTGAGACACTAGTTACATTATCAAATTAAGACAAAAACAGACATGGGCGTGTCTGAGACATATCAAATTAAAACAAAAACAGACATGGGCGTGTCTGAGACACTAGTTACATTATCAAATTAAGACAAAAACAGACATGGGCGTGTCTGAGACACTAGTTACATTATCAAATTAAGACAAAAACAGACATGGGCGTGTCTGAGACACTAGTTACATATTATCAAATTAAGACAAAAACAGACATGGGCGTGTCTGAGACACTAGTTACATTATCAAATTAAGACAAAAACAGACATGGGCGTGTCTGAGACACTAGACACTAGTTACATTATCAAATTAAGAAAAAAAAACAGACATGGGCGTGTCTGAGACACTAGTTACATTATCAAATTAAGACAAAAACAGACATGGGCGTGTCTGAGACACTAGTTACATTATCAAATTAAGACAAAAACAGACATGGGCGTGTCTGAGACACTAGTTACATTATCAAATTAAGACAAAAACAAAAAAACAGACATGGGCGTGTCTGAGACACTAGTTACATTATCAAATTAAGACAAAAACAGACATGGGCGTGTCTGAGACATATCAAATTAAGACAAAAACAGACATGGGCGTGTCTGAGACACTAGTTACATTATCAAATTAAGACAAAAACAGACATGGGCGTGTCTGAGACACTAGTTACATTATCAAATTAAGACAAAAACAGACATGGGCGTGTCTGAGACACTAGTTACATTCATCAAATTAAGACAAAAACAGACATGGGCGTGTCTGAGACACTAGTTACATATTATCAAATTAAGACAAAAACAGACATGGGCGTGTCTGAGACACTAGTTACATATTATCAAATTAAGACAAAAACAGACATGGGCGTGTCTGAGACACTAGTTACATTATCAAATTAAGACAAAAACAGACATGGGCGTGTCTGAGACACTAGTTACATTATCAAATTAAGACAAAAACAGACATGGGCGTGTCTGAGACACTAGTTACAATTATCAAATTAAGACAAAAAAAACAGACATGGGCGTGTCTGAGACACTAGTTACATTATCAAATTAAGACAAAAACAGACATGGGCGTGTCTGAGACACTAGATACATATCAAATTAAGACAAAAACAGACATGGGCGTGTCTGAGACACTAGTTACATTATCAAATTAAGACAAAAAGACATGGGCGTGTCTGAGACACTAGTTACATGACATGGGCGTGTCTGAGACACTAGTTACATTATCAAATTAAGACAAAAACAGACATGGGCGTGTCTGAGACACTAGTTACATTATCAAATTAAGACAAAAAACAGACATGGGCGTGTCTGAGACACTAGTTACATTATCAAATTAAGACAAAAACAGACATGGGCGTGTCTGAGACACTAGTTACATTATCAAATTAAGACAAAAACAGACATGGGCGTGTCTGAGACATATCAAATTAAGACAAAAACAGACATGGGCGTGTCTGAGACACTAGTTACATTTATCAAATTAAGACAAAAACAGACATGGGCGTGTCTGAGACAGTTACATTATCAAATTAAGACAAAAACAGACATGGGGGCGTGTCTGAGACATATCAAATTAAGACAAAAACAGACATGGGCGTGTCTGAGACACTAGTTACATTATCAAATTAAGACAAAAACAGACATGGGCGTGTCTGAGACACTAGTTACATATTATCAAATTAAGACAAAAACAGACATGGGCGTGTCTGAGACACTAGTTACATTATCAAATTAAGACAAAAACAACATGACGTGTCTGAGACACTAGTTACATTATCAAATTAAGACAAAAAAACAGACATGGGCGTGTCTGAGACACTAGTTACATTATCAAATTAAGACAAAAACAGACATGGGCGTGTCTGAGACACTAGTTACATTATCAAATTAAGACAAAAAAAAACAGACATGGGCGTGTCTGAGACACTAGTTACATTATCAAATTAAGACAAAAACAGACATGGGCGTGTCTGAGACACTAGTTACATATTATCAAATTAAGACAAAAACAGACATGGGCGTGTCTGAGACACTAGTTACATATTATCAAATTAAGACAAAAAACAGACATGGGCGTGTCTGAGACACTAGTTACATTATCAAATTAAGACAAAAACAGACATAGTTACATTGTCAAATTAAGACAAAAAAAACAGACATGGGCGTGTCTACAGACACAAGTTACAAAAACATCAAATTAAGACAAAAAGACAAAAACAGACATGGGCGTGTCTGAGACACTAGTTACATATTATCAAATTAAGACAAAAACAGACATGGGCGTGTCTGAGACACTAGTTACATTATCAAATTAAGACAAAAACAGACATGGGCGTGTCTGAGACACTAGTTACATTATCAAATTAAGACAAAAACAGACATGGGCGTGTCTGAGACACTAGTTACATTATCAAATTAAGACAAAAACAGACATGGGCGTGTCTGAGACACTAGTTACATTATCAAATTAAGACAAAAAGAGACATGGGCGTGTCTGAGACACTAGTTACATTATCAAATTAAGACAAAAACAGACATGGGCGTGTCTGAGACACTAGTTACATATCAAATTAAGACAAAAAACAGACATGGGCGTGTCTGAGACACTAGTTACATTATCAAATTAAGACAAAAACAGACATGGGCGTGTCTGAGACACTAGTTACATTATCAAATTAAGACAAAAACAGACATGGGCGTGTCTGAGACATATCAAATTAAAACAAAAACAGACATGGGCGTGTCTGAGACACTAGTTACATTATCAAATTAAAATTAAGACAAAAACAGACATGGGCGTGTCTGAGACACTAGTTACATTTATCAAATTAAGACAAAAACAGACATGGGCGTGTCTGAGACACTAGTTACATTATCAAATTAAGACAAAAACAGACATGGGCGTGTCTGAGACACTAGTTACATTATCAAATTAAGACAAAAACAGACATGGGCGTGTCTGAGACACTAGTTACATTATCAAATTAAGACAAAAACAGACATGGGCGTGTCTGAGACACTAGTTACATTATCAAATTAAGACAAAAACAGACATGGGCGTGTCTGAGACACTAGTTACATTATCAAATTAAGACAAAAACAGACATGGGCGTGTCTGAGACATATCAAATTAAGACAAAACAGACATGGGCGTGTCTGAGACACTAGTTACATTATCAAATTAAGACAAAAACAGACATGGGCGTGTCTGAGACACTAGTTACATTATCAAATTAAGACAAAAACAGACATGGGCGTGTCTGAGACACTAGTTACATTATCAAATTAAGACAAAAACAGACATGGGCGTGTCTGAGACACTAGTTACAAAAACAGACATTATCAAATTAAGACAAAAAGACAAAAACAGACATGGGCGTGTCTGAGACACTAGTTACATTTATCAAATTAAGACAAAAACAGACATGGGCGTGTCTGAGACACTAGTTACATTATCAAATTAAGACAAAAACAGACATGGGCGTGTCTGAGACACTAGTTACATATTATCAAATTAAGACAAAAAGAGACATGGGCGTGTCTGAGACACTAGTTACATTATCAAATTAAGACAAAAACAGACATGGGCGTGTCTGAGACACTAGTTACATTATCAAATTAAGACAAAAACAGACATGGGCGTGTCTGAGACACTAGTTACATTATCAAATTAAGACAAAAACAGACATGGGCGTGTCTGAGACACTAGTTACATTTACAAAAAAACAGCGTGTCTGAGACACTAGTTAAATTATCAAATTAAGACAAAACAAATTAAGACAAAACAGACATGGGCGTGTCTGAGACACTAGTTACATGGGCAAATCAAAAACAGACATGGGCGTGTCTGAGACACTAGTTACAAATTAAGACAAAAACAGACATGGGCGTGTCTGAGACACTAGTTACATTATCAAATTAAGACAAAAACAGACATGGGCGTGTCTGAGACACTAGTTACATTATCAAATTAAGACAAAAACAGACATGGGCGTGTCTGAGACACTAGTTAAGTTATCAAATTAAGACAAAAACAGACATGGGCGTGTCTGAGACACTAGTTACATTTATCAAATTAAGACAAAAAACAGACATGGGCGTGTCTGAGACACTAGTTACATTATCAAATTAAGACAAAAACAGACATGGGCGTGTCTGAGACACTAGTTACATTATCAAATTAAGACAAAAACAGACATGGGCGTGTCTGAGACACTAGTTACATTATCAAATTAAGACAAAAACAGACATGGGCGTGTCTGAGACACATCAAATTAAGACAAAAACAGACATCGGCGTGTCTGAGACACTAGTTACATTATCAAATTAAGACAAAAACAGACATGGGCGTGTCTGAGACACTAGTTACATTTATCAAATTAAGACAAAAAACAGACATGGGCGTGTCTGAGACACTAGTTACATATTATCAAATTAAGACAAAAACAGACATGGGCGTGTCTGAGACACTAGTTACATTATCAAATTAAGACAAAAACAGACATGACATAGTTACATATATCAAATTAAGACAAAAACAGACATGGGCGTGTCTGAGACACTAGTTACATTATCAAATTAAGACAAAAAACAGACATGGGCGTGTCTGAGACACTAGTTACATATTCATCAAATTAAACAAAAACAGACATGGGCGTGTCTGAGACACTAGTTACATATTATCAAATTAAGACAAAAAGACATGGGCGTGTCTGACATGGGCGTGTCTGAGACACTAGTTACATTATCAAATTAAGACAAAAACAGACATGGGCGTGTCTGAGACACTAGTTACATTATCAAATTAAGACAAAAACAGACATGGGCGTGTCTGAGACACTAGTTACATTATCAAATTAAGACAAAAACAGACATGGGCGTGTCTGAGACACTAGTTACATTATCAAATTAAGACAAAAACAGACATGGGCGTGTCTGAGACACTAGTTACATTTATCAAATTAAGACAAAAACAGACATGGGCGTGTCTGAGACACTAGTTACATTATCAAATTAAGACAAAAACAGACATGGGCGTGTCTGAGACACTAGTTACATTATCAAATTAAGACAAAAACAGACATGGGCGTGTCTGAGACACTAGTTACATTATCAAAAACAGACATGGGCGTGTCTGAGACACTAGTTACATTATCAAATTAAGACAAAAAACAGACATGGGCGTGTCTGAGACACTAGTTACATTATCAAATTAAGACAAAAACAGACATGGGCGTGTCTGAGACACTAGTTACATATTATCAAATTAAGACAAAAACAGACATGGGCGTGTCTGAGACACTAGTTACATTATCAAATTAAGACAAAAACAGACATGGGCGTGTCTGAGACACTAGTTACATTATCAAATTAAGACAAAAAACAGACATGGGCGTGTCTGAGACACTAGTTACATTATCAAATTAAGACAAAAACAGACATGGGCGTGTCTGAGACACTAGTTACATTATCAAATTAAGACAAAAACAGACATGGGCGTGTCTGAGACACTAGTTACATTATCAAATTAAGACAAAAACAGACATGGGCGTGTCTGAGACACTAGTTACATTATTATCAAATTAAGACAAAAACAGACATGGGCGTGTCTGAGACACTAGTTACATTATCAAATTAAGACAAAAACAGACATGGGCGTGTCTGAGACACTAGTTACATTATCAAATTAAGACAAAAACAGACATGGGCGTGTCTGAGACACTAGTTACATTATCAAATTAAGACAAAAACAGACATGGGCGTGTCTGAGACACTAGTTACATTATCAAATTAAGACAAAAACAGACATGGGCGTGTCTGAGACATGTCAAATTAAGACAAAAACAGACATGGGCGTGTCTGAGACACTAGTTACAAATTATCAAACAAGACAAAAAACAGACATGGGCGTGTCTGAGACACTAGTTACATTTATCAAATTAAGACAAAAACAGACATGGGCGTGTCTGAGACACTAGTTACATTTATCAAATTAAGACAAAAAACAGACATGGGCGTGTCTGAGACACTAGTTACATTATCAAATTAAGACAAAAAACAGACATGGGCGTGTCTGAGACACTAGTTAAGACAAAAACAGACATGGGCGTGTCTGAGACACTAGTTACATTATCAAATTAAGACAAAAAGACATGGGCGTGTCTGAGACACTAGACATGGACATGGGCGTGTCTGAGACACTAGTTACATTATCAAATTAAGACAAAAACAGACATGGGCGTGTCTGAGACACTAGTTACATTATCAAATTAAGACAAAAACAGACATGGGCGTGTCTGAGACACTAGTTACATTTAAGACAAAAACAGACATGGGCAGACATAGTAATCAAATTAAGACAAAACAGACATGGGCGTGTCTGAGACACTAGTTACATTAAGACAAATTAAGACAAAAATTAAGACAGACATGGGCGTGTCTGAGACACTAGTTACATTATCAAATTAAGACAAAAACAGACATGGGCGTGTCTGAGACACTAGTTACATATTATCAAATTAAGACAAAAACAGACATGGGCGTGTCTGAGACACTAGTTACATTATCAAATTAAGACAAAAACAGACATGGGCGTGTCTGAGACACTAGTTACATTATCAAATTAAGACAAAAAACAGACATGGGCGTGTCTGAGACACTAGTTACATTATCAAATTAAGACAAAAACAGACATGGGCGTGTCTGAGACACTAGTTACATTATCAAATTAAGACAAAAACAGACATGGGCGTGTCTGAGACACTAGTTACATTATCAAATTAAGACAAAAACAGACATGGGCGTGTCTGAGACACTAGTTACATATTATCAAATTAAGACAAAAACAGACATGGGCGTGTCTGAGACACTAGTTACATATTATCAAATTAAGACAAAAACAGACATGGGCGTGTCTGAGACACTAGTTATAAATTAAGACAAAACAAATTAAGACAAAAAAGACATGGGCGTGTCTGAGACACTAGTTACATTATCAAATTAAGACAAAAACAGACATGGGCGTGTCTGAGACACTAGTTACATTATCAAATTAAGACAAAAAAACAGACATGGGCGTGTCTGAGACACTAGTTACATTATCAAATTAAGACAAAACAGACATGGGCGTGTCTGAGACACTAGTTACATTATCAAATTAAGACAAAAAAATTAAGACAAAAACAGACATGGGCGTGTCTGAGACACTAGTTACATTATCAAATTATCAAATTAAGACAAAAAACAGACATGGGCGTGTCTGAGACACTAGTTACATTATCAAATTAAGACAAAAAAAAACAGACATGGGCGTGTCTGAGACACTAGTTATTATCAAAAAAACAAGATGGGCGTGTCTGAGACACTAGTTACATATTATCAAATTAAGACAGACATGGGCGTGTCTGAGACACTAGTTACATTATCAAATTAAGACAAAAACAGACATGGGCGTGTCTGAGACACTAGTTACATATCAAATTAAGACAAAAACAGACATGGGCGTGTCTGAGACACTAGTTACATATTATCAAATTAAGACAAAAACAGACATGGGCGTGTCTGAGACACTAGTTACATTATCAAATTAAGACAAAAAGACAGACATGGGCGTGTCTGAGACACTAGTTACATTATCAAATTAAGACAAAAACAGACATGGGCGTGTCTGAGACACTAGTTACATTATCAAATTAAGACAAAAAAACAGACATGGGCGTGTCTGAGACACTAGTTACATATATCAAATTAAAACAAAAACAGACATGGGCGTGTCTGAGACACTAGTTAAATTATCAAATTAAGACAAAAACAGACATGGGCGTGTCTGAGACACTAGTTACATTATCAAATTAAGACAAAAACAGACATGGGCGTGTCTGAGACACTAGTTACATATTATCAAATTAAGACAAAAAACAGACATGGGCGTGTCTGAGACACTAGTTACATTATCAAATTAAGACAAAAACAGACATGGGCGTGTCTGAGACACTAGTTACATTATCAAATTAAGACAAAAACAGACATGGGCGTGTCTGAGACACTAGTTACATTTATCAAATTAAGACAAAAAACAGACATGGGCGTGTCTGAGACACTAGTTACAAATTATCAAATTAAGACAAAAAGACAAAAGAGACATGGGCGTGTCTGAGACACTAGTTACATATTATCAAATTAAGACAAAAAAGACATGGGCGTGTCTGAGACACTAGTTACATTATCAAATTAAGACAAAAACAGACATGGGCGTGTCTGAGACACTAGTTACATATTATCAAATTAAGACAAAAACAGACATGGGCGTGTCTGAGACACTAGTTACATTATCAAATTAAGACAAAAACAGACATGGGCGTGTCTGAGACACTAGTTACATTATCAAATTAAGACAAAAACAGACATGGGCGTGTCTGAGACACTAGTTACATTATCAAATTAAGACAAAAAGACATGAGACATGACATGGGCGTGTCTGAGACACTAGTTACATTATCAAATTAAGACAAAAAAGACAGACATGGGCGTGTCTGAGACACTAGTTACATATTATCAAATTAAGACAAAAACAGACATGGGCGTGTCTGACTAGTTACATTATCAAATTAAGACAAAAACAGACACTAGTTACATTATCAAATTAAGACAAAAACAGACATGGGCGTGTCTGAGACACTAGTTACATTATCAAATTAAGACAAAAACAGACATGGGCGTGTCTGAGACACTAGTTACATTATCAAATTAAGACAAAAAGAGACATGGGCGTGTCTGAGACACTAGTTACATTATCAAATTAAGACAAAAACAGACATGGGCGTGTCTGAGACACTAGTTACATATTATCAAATTAAGACAAAAAACAGACATGGGCGTGTCTGAGACACTAGTTACATTATCAAATTAAGACAAAAACAGACATGGGCGTGTCTGAGACACTAGTTACATTATCAAATTAAGACAAAAACAGACATGGGCGTGTCTGAGACACTAGTTACATTATCAAATTAAGACAAAAACAGACATGGGCGTGTCTGAGACACTAGTTACAATATCAAATTAAGACAAAAACATGGGCGTGTCTGAGACACTAGTTACATTATCAAATTAAGACATGGGCGTGTCTGAGACACTAGTTACATTATCAAATTAAGACAAAAACAGACATGGGCGTGTCTGAGACACTAGTTACATTAAGACAAAAAACAGACATATCAAATTAAAACAAAAACAGACATGGGCGTGTCTGAGACACTAGTTACATTATCAAATTAAGACAAAAACAGACATGGGCGTGTCTGAGACACTAGTTACATATTATCAAATTAAGACAAAAACAGACATGGGCGTGTCTGAGACACTAGTTACATTATCAAATTAAGACAAAAACAGACAGACATGGGCGTGTCTGAGACACTAGTTACATTATCAAATTAAGACAAAAACAGACATGGGCGTGTCTGAGACACTAGTTACATTATCAAATTAAGACAAAAACAGACATGGGCGTGTCTGAGACACTAGTTACATTATCAAATTAAGACAAAAACAGACATGGGCGTGTCTGAGACACTAGTTACATATTATCAAATTAAGACAAAAACAGACATGGGCGTGTCTGAGACACTAGATACATATCAAATTAAGACAAAAACAGACATGGGCGTGTCTGAGACACTAGTTACATTATCAAATTAAGACAAAAACAGACATGGGCGTGTCTGAGACACTAGTTACATTATCAAATTAAGACAAAAACAGACATGGGCGTGTCTGAGACACTAGATACATATAGAATTAAGACAAAAACAGACATGGGCGTGTCTGAGACACTAGTTACATTATCAAATTAAGACAAAAACAGACATGGGCGTGTCTGAGACATATCAAATTAAGACAAAAACAGACATGGGCGTGTCTGAGACACTAGTTACATTATCAAATTAAGACAAAAAGAGACATGGGCGTGTCTGAGACACTAGTTACATATTATCAAATTAAGACAAAAACAGACATGGGCGTGTCTGAGACACTAGTTACATTATCAAATTAAGACAAAAAAGACAGACATGGGCGTGTCTGAGACACTAGTTACATTATCAAATTAAGACAAAAAAAACAGACATGGGCGTGTCTGAGACACTAGTTACATTATCAAATTAAAAACAGACAAACACAGTTACATATATCAAATTAAGACATGGGCGTGTCTGAGACACTAGTTACATTATCAAATTAAGACAAAAACAGACATGGGCGTGTCTGAGACACTAGTTACATATTATCAAATTAAGACAAAAACAGACATGGGCGTGTCTGAGACACTAGTTACATTATCAAATTAAGACAAAAACAGACATGGGCGTGTCTGAGACACTAGTTACATTATCAAATTAAGACAAAAAAAAACAGACATGGGCGTGTCTGAGACACTAGTTACATTATCAAATTAAGACAAAAAAAACAGACATGGGCGTGTCTGAGACACTAGTTACATTATCAAATTAAGACAAAAAACAGACATGGGCGTGTCTGAGACACTAGTTACATTATCAAATTAAGACAAAAACAGACAGACATGGGCGTCAAATCTGAGACACTAGTTATCAAATTAAGACAAAAACAGACATGGGCGTGTCTGAGACACTAGTTACATTATCAAATTAAGACAAAAAAACAGACATGGGCGTGTCTGAG